>NW_028058295.1:0-398 GCF_054177405.1 Leptonychotes weddellii
TGTTGTTTCTTGTGTTGTTGATTTTAGCCATTCTGACAGGTGTGAAGTAGTTTCATTTGTGTTTCCCTGATGACCAGTGATGTTGAGCATCTTTTCATGTGTCTGTTGGCCATCTGTATGACTGATGAATGGATAAAGAAGATGTGGTATATATATACAATAGAATATTACTCAGCCATAAGAAGATAGAAATCTTGGGTGCCTGGGTGGCTCAATTGGTTAAGCAACTGCCTTCGGCTCAGGTCATGATCCAGGAGTCCCAGGATCGAGTCCCGCATCGGGCTTCCTGCTCGGCAGGGAGTCTGCTTCTCCCTCTGACCCTCCCCCCTCTCATGTACTCGCTCTCTCTCATTCTCTCTCTCTCAAATAAATAAATAAAATCTTAAAAAAAAAAAAAA
>NW_028058296.1:0-398 GCF_054177405.1 Leptonychotes weddellii
CCAGTGGGCATTCAGGGCATCTGTGAGGAAGGGCAGGGCACCTCCCAGCAGAGGGGACGTGTGGAAGGAGATGCGAGCTCCCCTCCGCTGCTCAGGCCCCAGTGCTGGAATGGGAGGCTGCAGCGGGTGAGGCAGGAGGCTGCATCAGAGCCCCCAGAGCTCTTCAAGGGCACGTGGCAGTGCCCAGTGCCATCTCCGTCCCCCCCACCCCCCGCCCCGACCGTGCGCCCGAGTCACTGCCCACTCTCCCGCAGCTGGCCACCCTTCTTCCCACACAGCCCCAGTGTTCCCCCAGGACCCACGCTCTAGCCCTGCTGGCTTCTGGTGCTCTGAGGCTCTGCCACCGGATCTGCAGACTGGATGGGCTCTGAGGACTTCAGAGCCAGCCCCCTGCCTCC
>NW_028058297.1:0-398 GCF_054177405.1 Leptonychotes weddellii
CTGTTGACACAGCTCTTTTGTTTGGTGCAAGGACTTCAGGTAATTGGATGGGTGGGGTACAGTGGTTGAGCCAATGTGCCCCCACCCAAATGAAAGAGGACATATGTATTGATGCTTGAGCTTTTCATGGCAGATCTCTGAAGTCCATTCGGATCAACAGAGAGAAAATTCTTTTTCAAGGCAAACCATTTTCTGCTGAAGAAGGTGTTTGACCCCATACAGTTTGTAACAGGCTGTCCTCTTTCATCACCCGTTTTGTGTCCACTGTCAGTTCGTAACAGACTTTCACTGAGCATTCCTCCCAACAAAGGAGACTGCTTATGTCATCTCTAAGGTGTAGTGCCGGATTTTCATCCTGCATTGACTGAAGAAATCAAGGAAGGGACATTCCTATCTCA
>NW_028058298.1:0-398 GCF_054177405.1 Leptonychotes weddellii
AACTCAGAGCCCCACTTCTCAGTGAGCCCCCAGAGAAAATCAGTCAATCACTCCTGTCTCCCCAGTCTCCCGCTGCACTCCTTGCTCACCAGGCCAGTGACTGAGTGTTTCTATTTCTGGCACACAATCCTGTTTGGAGTCTCCAAACCCAGCAGATCCCTGTGGTGCGCTCCCATGCCACTCCTCCCCGGGGGAGGAAAGGGAGTCTCCTCGGATCTGCCGCTTGTTGGGTTCCTGCTGGAAGAGCAGTGGCCTGACTGTGCCACGGATCACTGTTTATGGCAACCCAGAGCTGAAAACCCACTCCTTGGCTCTGTCTCTGCAGCTGGCTTCCCCACTCTGATACCTGGGAGCTCTGCCACACTCAGGCACCCCTGGTCTTTCTGTGACCCCGAGGG
>NW_028058299.1:0-398 GCF_054177405.1 Leptonychotes weddellii
AATGAGTCTTTCTCAAGATTCCTATTTGTATATTTGTGCCAAAGGACTTGGCCATAATTCTCTACAAAAGCTATTCATAAATTCATTTGCTTGGCAATACATAACAATAATCACTTTACATGGTTTGTCCTTTGACCTTCTACATTTTGTTTGTATCCATTCTCCATCCCAAATTATTTTATTTAAAAATGTATCTCTGGGGGCGCCTGGGTGGCTCAGTTGGTTAAGCGACTGCCTTCGGCTCAGGTCATGATCCTGGAGTCCCTGGATCGAGTCCCGCATCGGGCTCCCTGCTCAGCAGGGAGCCTGCTTCTGCCTCTGACCCTCCCCCCTCTCATGTGTTCTCTCTCTCTCATTCTCTCTGTCTCAAATAAATAAATAAATAAATAATCTTTAAA
>NW_028058300.1:0-398 GCF_054177405.1 Leptonychotes weddellii
ACAACTGTTAACCATGTAATTTTCCTCACATTTGCTTTTTGCCTACATGATACACCCGGTACAGCTGGGAGCAAAGATTTTCTAGCACAACATGTTATATCTTTGCCAGAAAAGAACAAAGATTAAAGAAAGAATCTGGTTTGGATGGAAGAAGAAATGGTCAATTCTTTTTTTTTTTTTTTTTTTTTTTTTACTTAGGCCTATCGGCCTCTCTCTGTCCTGCTTGATTATTTCATTTCTTTACGTCCGCTGAGCTTCCGCAGTGGGCTGTCAGCGCCTGCAGATGGCTGCTATGGGGTACAGGAGCTTCCCAATTTTTATTCCTCCCTCCCACTCTTCTTCCCTCCCTCCCTTCTGTCCTCTTTCCTGTTCTCTGTCTTTTTGAACCAAAGATCAGC
>NW_028058301.1:0-398 GCF_054177405.1 Leptonychotes weddellii
CCTCTCAAACCCTGCCTCTGCTTTATCAACTGAATTTATGTAATATCCTAAATCCTTTGTTGTCATCTTAACCAGGAGTAGATTCCATCTCAAGAAACCACTTCCTTTGCCCATCCATAAGAAGCAACTCCTCATCTGTTCAAGTTTGATCATGAGATCGCAGCAATTCAGTCCCATCTTCAGGCTCCACTTCTAATTCTGGTTCTCTGGCTGTTTCCACCTCATCTGCAGTGACTTCCTCCACTGAAGTCTTGAGCCCCTCAAAGTCGTCCATGAGGTCTGGAATCAACTTCTCCAAAACTCCTGTGAATGTGTATATTTTGACCTCTTCCTGTGAATCATGAATGTTCTTAATGGCATCTAGAATGGTGACTCCTTTCCAGAAGGTTTTTAATTTA
>NW_028058302.1:0-398 GCF_054177405.1 Leptonychotes weddellii
AAAGAAAGAAAGAAAGAAAGAAATGAGCCCTAAGCCACATAGCTACTGAGTGAAGGAGCCAGGCCAGGAAGGCTTAGGCAGAAACTGCCTTCATGAATAGCTTCTACCTTGTCTCCCAAAATCCTCACACCCATCTGGCAAAGCAGGTTCCTATTATGTCTTTTTGGAAAATAAGTTTACCTGTATACTCTGTCAGGCTAAATTAATGCAGATTGAGCTATAAATATGTATTCATTTTGGCTAACTAAATTTTCACCACCACAGTATCATTGGTTCCTTAAAAGATTATTAAGAAACAGGGTATAAGTCATGCAACCATCTATCTGCCTTTACTTCACAAGTAAAAGACCATAATTTACTTCCCTGTTGATTTGATTTGTGATTTCCAGTGATGCAGA
>NW_028058303.1:0-398 GCF_054177405.1 Leptonychotes weddellii
AAGGCCACAAAGGAAGAATCCAGGTCTCTTGAACTACAGCTTTAGAAATCCCAACCAAATAGTGTTACAAAAGAGACAGAGAGAGACAGAGACAGAAAGAGAGAGGGAGGGAAGGAGAGAGAAAGGGGGCGGAGAAAAAAAGAGGGAACAAGAGAGAGAAACTACCCAGAATCATTTATATGATTAAAGTACATTTCTTGGGCGCCTGGGTGGCTCAGTTGGTTAAGCGACTGCCTTCGGCTCAGGTCATGATCCTGGAGTCCCTGGATCGAGTCCCGCATCGGGCTCCCTGCTCGGCAGGGAGCCTGCTTCTGCCTCTGACCCTCCCCCCTCTCATGTGCTCTCTCTCTCTCTCTCATTCTCTCTGTCTCAAATAAATAAATAAAATCTTTAAAAAA
>NW_028058304.1:0-398 GCF_054177405.1 Leptonychotes weddellii
CCGAACAATATATACTAGTATTCGCTGTTCCACCCTTAGCCGAAAGGACGACTTAAGGCCGGCTGCTGCTTCACACAAGTTACAGTAACTATTTACTACTTTTTCATAGAGAAAGCCCCTGACCTTCAAGAAAGCTTTAGGGAAAAAAAATATTTAATCCCTGTCTTTCTTAAACAGAATTTTTTTTTTCACTACATCTTAAGAAAGAAAAAGTACTGATACATATGTTGCTTGAGCTAAAAGGCATAGGAAAACAGACAACGTATACACATTAATTTCTAAGAAATATGAGGTAAAAGGAGAAAATCTTTGGATAAGCTCTACGTTTGTACAAAGAAGCTAGATTTGCTATTCTCTAACAAGTGAAGGGACCTACTACATAATATACAGAAATAACG
>NW_028058305.1:0-8555 GCF_054177405.1 Leptonychotes weddellii
CAAAAGAAACAGTCGACAAAACCAAAAGACAACCAACAGAATGGGAGAAGATATTTGCAAATGACATATCAGATAAACGGCTAGTATCCAAAATCTATAAAGAACTTATCAAACTCAGGGCACCTGGGTGGCTCAGTCATTAAGCATCTGCCTTCGGCTCAGGTCATGATCCCAGGGCCCTGGGATCGAGCCTCGCATCAGGCTCCCTGCTCTGCAGGAAGCCTGCTTCTCCCTCTCCCATTCCCCCTGCTTGTATTCCCTCTCTGGCTGTGTCTCTCTCTGTCAAATAAATAAATAAAATCTTTAAAAAAAAAAAAAGAACTTATCAAACTCAACACCCAAAGAACAAATGATCCAATCAAGAAATGGGCAGAAGACATGAACAAACAGTTTTACAAAGAAGACATCCAAATGGCCAACAGACACATGAAAAAGTGCTCAACATCTCTGGGCATCAGGGAAATCCAAATCAAAACCTTAGTGAGATATTACCTCACACCAGTCAGAGTGGGTAAAATTAACAAGTCAGGAAATGACAGATGTTGGTGGGGATGCGGAGAAAGGGGAACCCTCCTACACTGTTCGTGGGAATGCAAGCTGGTGTTGCCACTCTGGAAAACAGTATGGAGGTTCCTCAAAAAGTTGAAAATAGAGCTACCATATGATCCAGCCATTGCACTACTGGGTATTTACCCCAAAGATACAAATGCAGGGATCTGAAGGGGTACGTGCACCCCGATGTTTATAGCAGCAATGTCCACAATAGCCAAACTGTGGGAAGAGCCAAGTGTCCATCAACAGATGAATGGATAAAGAAGATGTGGTATATATAGACATGGAATATTATGCAGCCATCAAAAGGAATGAGATCTTGTCATTTGCAACAACGTGATTGGAACCAGAGGGTGTTATGCTGAGCGAAATAAGTCAATCAGAGAAAGACATGTATCATATGACCTCACTGATATGAGGAATTCTTAATCTCAGGAAACAAACTGAGGGTTGCTGGAGTGGGGGGGGGTCGGAGGAATGGGGTGGCTGGGTGATAGACATTGGGGAGGGTATGTGCTATGGTGAGCGCTGTGAATTGTGGAAGACTGTTGAATCACAGATCTGTACCTCTGAAACTAAGAATGCCATATACGTTAAGGAAAAAAAAAAGAAGATAGCAGGACGGTAAGAATGAAGGGGGGGAAATCGGAGGGGATGACGAACCATGAGAGACGATGGACTCTGAAAAACAAACTGAGGGTTCTAGAGGTGAGGGGTGTGGGAGGATTGGTTAGCTGGGTGATGGGTATTAAAGAGGGCACATTCTGCTTGGAGCATTGGGTGTTATGTACAAACAATGAATCATGGAACACTACATCAAAAACTAATGATGTAATGTATGGTGATTAACATAACAATAAAGATTTTTTTTAAAAAGAAAGAAACCATGCCTGAAAACTTCCCAAATCTTGGGAACGATATGGACATCTAGGTACATGAAGCTCAAAGTTTCCCAATCAGGTTCAATCCAAACATTTCACTGAGAAATATTATAACAAAAATAGAAAAAATCATGGCTACATGGATGGCTTGGTCATTAAAGCATCTGCCTTCAGCTCAGGTCATCATCTCAGGGTCCTGGGATCAAGCCCCACATCATGCTCCCTGCTGAGTGGGGAGTCTGCTTCTCCCTCTCCCTTTGCCCCTCCTCCCACTCATGCTCACACTCTCTCTGTTTTAAATAAATAAATAAAATCTTTTTTTAAAATGTCAAAAATCAAAGGCAAAGAGAGAATCTTGAAAGCACCAAAGAAAAGGAGCTTATTACATACAAAAGAACCCCCATAAGGCTATCAGTGGATTTCTCAGCAGAAACCTTGCAGACCAGGAAAGTGGGATGCTTTATTCAAATTACTGAAAGAAAAATACTGTCAACCAAAAATACTTTACCCAGCAAAGCCATCAAAAACAATTGAAAGAGAGATAAAGACATTCCCAGATAAATAAAAGCTGAAGTTCACCACCACTAGAACTGTCGTAATTACAAGAAATGCTAAAGGGAATTCTTCAAGCTGAAAAAAAGGATGCTGACTAGTAACCCAAAACTGTATCAAAGTATAAAACTCACTGGTAAAAGTAAATACATAGTCAAACTAAGAATACTCTAATACTGTAATATGGTGGTATATAAATCACTTAATTCGAGTATAAAGACTAAATGACAAATTATAAATAACTATAGTTACAATATTTTGTTAATGGATACACAATATAAAAAAGATGTAAGGAAGTTTTGAATCACTATATTGTACACCTGAAATAATATTACACTGTATGTTAATTAACTGGAATTTAAATAAAACTTAAAAAAAGAAAAGATGTAAGTAATGGCATCAAAAACATAAAACATGTGTGGAGGGTAAAAGCATTGAGCTTTTGTATTTGGACAAACTTAAGTTGTTATCAGCTTAAAGTAGACTGTTAAAAACTCTTAAGATGTTTTGTGTTAGCCTCATGGTAACAATAGAACAGAAACTATAGTAGATACAAAAAAGATAAAAAGGAATCAAAGCATACCTGTATGGGAAATCATCAAATCATAAAGGAAGAGATCAATAGAAGAAAGAAAGAAAGAGTCAATAAAACACCCAGAAAACAATGAACAAAATGGCAATCACAAGTACTTATTTACCAATAGTTACTTTAAGTGGAAACTGATTAAAATCTCTAATCAAAAGACACAGAGTAACTGGATAAAATATAAGACTCAACTATATGCTGCCTATGAGATTGGCTTCAGCTTTAGGCTTCTTAAATTCTACATATGAGTGAAATCATATGGTTTTTGTCTTCCTCTGACTGACTTATTTCACTTAGCATTATTACCCTCTAAGTCCATTCATGTTGTTACAAATAGCAAGATTTCATTATTTTTTATGTCTGAGTAATATTCCATTGTATATGTATATATCTTCTTTATCCATTTATCTAACCATGGACACCTGGGTTGCCTCCATATTTTGGCTGTTGTATATGTGCTGCTGAAGCGAGCACTTGGCTATTGTAAATAATGCTGCAATAAACAGAGCAGTTCACATATCTTTGTGAATTAGTGTTTTCATTTTCTTTGGGTAAATATGAAGTAGTGGAATTATTGGGCCATATGATAATTCCATTTTTAATTTTTTAAGAACCTCCATACTGTTTTCCACAATGGCTGCACCAATTTGCACTCCCACCAACACTGTACAAGGATTTCCACATCCTTGCCAACACTTGTTATTTCTTGTGTTGTTGACTTTAGGCATTCTGACAGGTGTAAAGTGACATCTCATTGTGATTTTACTTTGCATTTCCCTGATGATTAGAGATGTAGAACATCTTTTCATGTGTCTGTTGGCCATCAGTATGTCTTCTTTGGAAACATGTCTATTCAGGAATTTAAGAAACAATACAAATGAACAAACAAAGAAAAGAAAAGAAAAAGACAAAAATAACTCTTGAATACACAGAATGAACTGGTGATTGCCAGAGGGGAGGTGGGTGTGTTATCTGATAACAGAGATTAAGAATACACTTATCTATTTTTTTTTGAGAGAGGAGAGCATGCATGTATGTACACATGCATGTGTGAAAGCAGGGGTGGGGGAGGGGCAGAGGGAAGGAGACAATCTTAAGCTTGATCTCAGGACCTCAAGATCATGACCTGAGCCAAAATCAAGAGTTGGACACTTAATCAAGAGTTGGACTGAGCCACCCAGGTTCCCCAAGAATACACTTATCTTGATATAATACTAATAAATATATAGAATTTTTGCATCATTATATTGTATACCTGAAACTAATATAACACTGTATGTTAATTATACTTGAATTTAAAAAGTAAAAGAAGAAAAGGATACATACAGGCTGAAAGTAAAGTAATGGAAAAAGATATTCCATGAAAATGGGAACCAAAAGAGAGTAGAGGTAGCTATACCTATATCAGAAAAAGTATGATTAGAAGTCAAAAACTATAATAAGAGACAAAGAAGGTAATCATATAATCATAAAGGGGTCAATACGTCAAGAGGAATAACAATAGTAAATACATGAGCACCCAACATTGGAGCACCTAAATATATAAAGCAAATATTAACAGATCTGAAGGGAAAAATAGCAATACAGTAATAGTAGGGGACTTCAGTATTCCACTTTCAACAATTTATAGATCATCCAAGAGAAAATCAATAAGGAAACATTGGACCTAAACTACACTTTAGACCAGATATATCTAACAGACATACACAGAAGATTCCATCCAACAGCAACAGAATACACATTCTCCTTAAGTGCTCACGGAACACTTTCCAGGATAGACCATGTGTTGTTAGGCCATAAACAAAGTCTTAATCAATTCAAGAAGATTGAAATCATATCAAGTATCTTTTCTAACAACAATGAAAATCAAAACAATAATGAGATATCACCTCATACATGTTAGGATAGCTAATCAAAAAGTCAAAAGATAACAAGTGTTAGGGTGTGGAGAAAAGTGAACCCTTGTGAACTATGAGTAGGAATGTAAATTGGTACACTCATTATGGAAAAACAGTTTGGAGGTATCTCAAAAAATTAAAAGTAGAACTATTATATGATCCAGCAATTCCACTTCTGGGTACATAACCAAAGGATAAAATCACTATTTCAAAGAGAATTCTATACTCCCATGTTCACTACAGCTTTATTCACAGTAGTCAAGAGAGGGGGAACAACATAAAAGTCAATAGATAAATGGATAAAGAAAATGTAGTATAGGGGCGCCTGGGTGGCTCAGTCATTAAGCGTCTGCCTTCGGCTCAGGTCATGATCCCAGGGTCCTGGGATTGAGCTCCGCATCGGGCTCCCTGCTCAGCGGGAAGCCTGCTTCTCCCTCTCCCACTCCCCCTGCTTGTGTTCCCTCTCTTGCTGTCTCTCTCTCAAATAAATAAATAAAATCTTTAAAAAAAAAAAAAAAGAAAGAAAATGTAGTATATATATACAATGAAATATTATTCAGTATTTAAAAAAAAAAAAAGGAAATACAGTCATTTGCAACAACATGGCTAACCCTGGAAGATATTTATACATGGAATCTAAAAAAAAGTCAAACTCATAGTAACAGAAAGAATGATGGCTACCAGGGAAAAGGGGAGATATTTATCAAAGGGTACTTTTAGTTATAAGATGAATAAATTCTGGAGCTCTAATGTATAGCATGTTGACTATATGTAATAATATTGTATTGTATACTTGAAATGTGCTGAGAATAGAACTCAAGTGTTCTCACCATAAAAAGTAATAATAATAGTTAACTATAGGAAGTGGTTGATATGTTAAATAGTTTGATTGTGATAATAATTTCAAAATGTATACATATACCAAAACATCACATTGTACACCTTAAATACAATTTTATTTGTCAAAAATAAATTATTTTTTAAATGTTGAAAAAATATTTCAAGTCAAATTAAGGAAATATTTAAACCAAATACTTTCAATGGTATACATATTCAATATGTATATATCCAAGTATCTATTCAAATCTATATTTGATAGTATAATTGTTACAAAAAAACCCACACTAGATGCCTCTGAAACAAACTATGCCCCATATTACAACTAAGTCTTCTCCCTTTAACTGCTTTTCATGGGTCACTTGCCTGCTTAGACCTTGATACAATTTAGGTTTATATTAGTCAAATAGCCACAAAAATAATACTTGGGTCAAATTAAATCAAATTACCCAGGATTTACTTCACAAATATTGTGTGCAGGGTATTGTGTTCTTGGTGGGGGGCAGGCGGCAGCAAACAACATGTGTAGATGTGTACATACTAATTGACTGCCAAGACCTTTAAAAGTTCATTTTATCTGTATTTCCTTTATTTGCATTTTGTATGGGCTAAAAGAAAGAGAAGGCTTCCAGTTAAGCTATCAAGATATGGAAGTACAAAGCCCCACCTTCTCTGATATATAGCCCCAGTAACATTATGACTGTTGGTAGAAGACAGAGCAGCAGTAAAACGTTCAATTGCATATTCAGCAGACTCATTAGTTGCAATACCATTTCTATTAGTTTTGTAAGCCTGGCAGTATCAGCCTGTTCAGGCTTCCCGGTAGCCCTTTTCCTCATACAAGTGACTGAATAAGGGAACAGAAGCTTTTACTAGTCAAATGGCTTGTCTAGCCACATACATGTTGGAGTAGCAGGAAGTAGATGCTGAGGGACAGAATAAAGTTGTTTTGGGTTTTGAGTTTTATAAGTTCTTTTTTTAAATTTTATTTATTTATTTATTTGACAGAGAGAGAGAGACAGCGAGAGAGGGAACATAAGCAGGGGAGCGGGAGAAGGAGAAACAGGCTTCCCGCTGAGCAGGGAGCCCCATGTGGGGCTCGATCCCAGGACCCTGGGATCATGACCTGAGCCGAAGGCAGACACTTAACGACTGAGCCACCCAGGTGCCCCTATAAGTTCTTTATAGATTTTTGACACTAACTCTTTGTCAGACATGTCATTTGCATAATCCAGTTAAGATATGGGCAAAAGACATGATTAGACATTTTTCCAAAGAAAACATCCAGATGGCCAACAGACACATGAGAAGGTGCTCAACATCACTGATAATCAGGGAAATGGAAATCAAAACTACAATGAGATATTACTTCATACCTATCAGAGTGGTTTATCAATAACACAAGAGAAAACAGGTGTCGGTGAGGATGTGGAGAAAGGGGAACCCTCTTGCACTGCTGGTGGGAATGCAAGCTGGTGCAGCCACTCTGGAGAACAGTGTGGTGGTTCCTCAAAAAGCTAAAAATAGAATTACCCTATGATCCAACATTTGCATTACTAGGTATTACCCATAGGATATAAACATACACATTTGAAGGGGTAAATGCACCCTGATGTTTATAGCAGCATTTTCAACAATAGCCAAACTATGGAAAGAGCCCATATGCCCATCAACTGATGAATGGATAAAGAAGATGTGGTACAGGGGCGCATGGGTGGCTCAGTCCATTAAGCATCTGCCTTCCACTCGGGTCATGATATCCTGGTCCTGGAATCAAATCCCACATTGGGCTTCCTGTTTGGCAGGGAGTCTACTTTTCCCTCTCCCTCTGCCTGCTGCTCCCCCTGCTTATGTTCTTTCTCTCTCTGTCAAATAAAAAAAATCTTAAAAAAAAAGATGTGGTATATGTATATATATCACTCAGCCATCAAAAAGAATGAAATCTTGCCATTTGCAACAACATGGATGGAGCTAGAGTATATTATGCTAAGCAAAATAAGTCAATCAGAGAAAGACAAATACCGTTTGATTTCACTCATAAGTGGAATTTAAGAAACAAAATGGATGAACATATGCAAGGGGGAAAAAGAGAGAGAGGGAAGCAAATCATGAGAGACTCAACTATAGAGAACAAACTGGGGGTTGATGGAGGGAGGTGGGTGGGGTATGGAATAGATGGGTGATGGGTATTAAGGAGGGCATTTGTTATGATGAACACTGGGTGTTATATGTAAATGATGAACCACTGAACTCTACTCCTGAAACCAAAATTGAACTGTATGTCAGCTAACTAGAATTTAAATTTTAAAAATTAATTACTTAATTTTTAAAAATAGATCATTGACAAATATCCTCTCCCATTCTGTAGGTTGCCTTTTAGTTTTGTTGATTGTTTCCTTTGCTGCACAGAAACTTTTTATTTTGATGAAATCCCAATGGTCTATTTTTGCTTTTATTTCCCTTGTCTCAGGATACATACGTAGAAAGAAGTTGCTCTGGGTGATGTCAAAGAGGTTCCTGTCTGTATTCTCCTCCAGGACTTTTATGGTTTCATGTCTCATATTTAGGTTTTTAACCCATTTTGAATTCATTTTTGTGTATGGTATAAGAAAGTGGTCCAGTTTCTATCTTTTGCATGTTGCTGTCCAGTTTTCCCAACACCATTTGTTGAAGAGACTTTTTCCCTTTGGACATTCATTCCTATTTTGTCAAAGATTAACTCAGTGACCATATAGTTGTGGGTTCATTTCTGGGTTTTCTATTCTGTTTTATTGATTTACATATCTATTTTTGTGCCAGTACCATACTGTTTTGATTACTACAGCTTTGCAATACAACTTGAAGTCTGGGATTGTGGTACCTCCAGCTTTTTCTTTTTAAAGGCTGCTTTGGCTATTCAGTCTTTTGTTGTTTCATACAAATTTTTGGATTGTTAGGATGCAAAAATTCTCAGTAAAATACTAGAAACTGAATCCAATAATATATTTTAAAAAATCATTCAGCATGATCAAGTGGGTTTATTCCTGAGTTGCAAGGGTGGTTCAGTATCAGTGCTTAAAATCAATCAATGTGATACAGCACATTAATAAAAGAAAGGATAAGAACCATATGATCATTTTTTTTATTCTTACGTTAATCCCCATACATTACATCATTAGTTCTAGATGAAGTGTTCCATGATTCATTGTTTGTGCATAACACCCAGTGCTCCATGCAGAACGTGCCCTCCTCAATACCCACCACCAGGCC
>NW_028058306.1:0-398 GCF_054177405.1 Leptonychotes weddellii
AAAAGGAAGTGTATATGATGTATCTTACTGTTTATTATTATTATTTTTTTAAAGATTTTATTTATTTTTTAGAGAGTGAGCGAGAGGGAAACAGCATGAGAAGGGAGAGGGTCAGAGGGAGAAGCAGGCTCCCCGCTGAGCCGGGAGCCTGATGTGGGACTCGATCCCAGGACCCTGGGATCATGACCTGAGCCGAAGACAGACGCTTAACCATCTGAGCCACCCAGGCGCCCCTGTTTATTATTTTTTAAAGATTTTATTTTTAAGTAATCTCTACACCCAACGTGGGGCCTGAACTCACAACCCCGAGATCAAGAGTCACCTGCTCTCCCGACTGAGCCAGCTGGGTGTCCCTGAATCTTACTGTTTGAAGAATCATATTGAAATCCCTGAACCTG
>NW_028058307.1:0-398 GCF_054177405.1 Leptonychotes weddellii
AAAGAAAGAAAGAAAGAAAGAAATGAGCCCTAAGCCACATAGCTACTGAGTGAAGGAGCCAGGCCAGGAAGGCTTAGGCAGAAACTGCCTTCATGAATAGCTTCTACCTTGTCTCCCAAAATCCTCACACCCATCTGGCAAAGCAGGTTCCTATTATGTCTTTTTGGAAACTAAGTTTACCTGTATACTCTGTCAGGCCAAATTAATGCAGATTGAGCTATAAATATGTATTCATTTTGGCTAACTAAATTTTCACCACCACAGTATCATTGGTTCCTTAAAAGATTATTAAGAAACAGGGTATAAGTCATGCAACCATCTATCTGCCTTTACTTCACAAGTAAAAGACCATAATTTACTTCCCTGTTGATTTGATTTGTGATTTCCAGTGATGCAGA
>NW_028058308.1:0-398 GCF_054177405.1 Leptonychotes weddellii
ACAGAAACAGCTCTGTAAATGCTAACTTAATGAAAAGCCTCAAGATTCAGGCTGGAATGCTCTGAATTTTGGCCCCAGGGATGTGGCTTTGAGACCCCCTGTCCTAGAGACAGGTGCCTTCTCGTGCTTTCTCCCACTGCCTCTGCCTGAAAAGGAGAGGGGGATGGAATCTAGGAGACCCTTCAGAAGCCAGAGTCTGGGGGCGCCTGGGTGGCTCAGTTGGTTAAGCGACTGCCTTCGGCTCAGGTCGTGATCCTGGAGTCCCGGGATCGAGTCCCGCATCGGGCTCCCTGCTCGGCAGGGAGCCTGCTTCTCCCTCTGACCCTCCCCCCTCTCATGTGCTCTCTGTCTCTCTCATTCTCTCTGTCTCAAATAAATAAATAAAATCTTTAAAAAAA
>NW_028058309.1:0-398 GCF_054177405.1 Leptonychotes weddellii
ATTGAATTTTGAATACAGTAAAATGAGGGGGATCACAAGTTCTAATGGATTTCTTTTAGAGTTTAAAAGAGACTGGTGAGAGCCCAAAGGCAATAAAACCAAGACTGCATTACTCAGACTTTGTGAGAAATTGAAAAGATTTATGTATTCATTATCATGCGTGCCATCGGCTTCAAACCGTAAAGTCCTTCCTACCTCAAACTGACTGACTATCCATCCTGAATGTTTATAGATTAATGCCTAGTCCCTCCAACATCTGGTTACCCCAGAAGCCACTGAAATATTGGAGGAATGCCACTTACTTTCTTGGCCTCTTTCTCCCCTCCACTGCCATCACTTCTTTCCTCCAGGCTCACCATCCTCAGTTCCTGCCATCTTTTCTTTTTTTTTTTTTTTTG
>NW_028058310.1:0-398 GCF_054177405.1 Leptonychotes weddellii
GAGAAGATGGACTCTGAAAAACAAACTGAGGGTTCTAGAGGGGAGGGGGGTGGGAGGATGGGTTGGCCTGGTGGTGGGTATTGAGGAGGGCACGTTCTGCATGGAGCACTGGGTGTTGTGCACGAACAATGAATCATGGAACACTTCATCTAGAACTAATGATGTAATGTATGGGGATTAACATAAGAATAAAAAAAAACCAAAAGCCTTCTTAGACTACAATCAAGAAAAAGGGGAGAAAGGTCACCTGGTCCATAAGAGGATGCAGATCTGAACTTCAGTTTTCTCAAAGAGCATGATTTTTCTAATAGGAAGTGTGACAAAAAGTTAGGCGGGCTGTGAACCTCAAGACAGCTATATTAAAACAAAAACCAGACACCAATAAATACAGGCCTTCA
>NW_028058311.1:0-398 GCF_054177405.1 Leptonychotes weddellii
GAAGCCTGCTTCTCCCTCTCCCACTCCCCCTGCTTGTGTTCCCTCTCACGCTGTGTCTCTGTCAAATAAATAAATAAAATCTTTAAAAAAAAAAAAGTAATTTGTATAAGGTCAAATTTCCATAAAGCTAGAGGGTTTAGGTGGCAGGTATATGGGAAAATGGACACACACTAAAATCTTCACTAGCATTTTTTTTTTTAAAAAGTTGGTTTGGGGGCACATGGCTGGCTCAGTCTGTAGAGCATGCAATTCTTGATCTCAGGGTTTAAGTTCAAGCCCCATGTTAGGTGTAGAGATTACTTAAAAAAAAAAAAAGAGTTGGTTTTATTTCATTGGATATTCTGGTATTCTCAGCATTAATCTGAAATCCCCCATGTTCCTGACCCTGAGACGGAAAA
>NW_028058312.1:0-398 GCF_054177405.1 Leptonychotes weddellii
ATCATGCTTCTTGATATTTAGTCAAAAGAGTTGAAAAATTATGTCCACACAAAACCTTATACATGGATATGTTATAGCAGCTTTATTCATAATTACCAATGCTTGAAGCAAACAAGATGTCCTTTAGTAGGTAAGTGAATAAACTGTGGCACAACCAGACAGTGGAGTATTATTTAATTGTAAAAAGAAATGAGCTATCGGGGCGCCTGGGTGGCTCAGTTGGTTAAGCGACTGCCTTCAGCTCAGGTCATGATCCTGGAGTCCCGGGATCGAGTCCCGCATCGGGCTCCCTGCTCGGCAGGGAGTCTGCTTCTCCCTCTGACCCTCCTCCCTCTCATGCTCTCTGTCTCTCATTCTCTCTCTCTCAAATAAATAAATAAAATCTTTAAAAAAAAAAA
>NW_028058313.1:0-398 GCF_054177405.1 Leptonychotes weddellii
AGCAGGCTCCCCATTGAGCGGGGAGCCCAATGCGGGGCTCGATCCCAGGACCTGGGGATCATGAACTGAGCCGAAGGCAGATGCTTAACCGACCGAGCCACCCAGGCGCCCTGCCGTATTTGTTTTAAGGCAAATCCCGGGCTTATGATATTTTATTCTTGTATACTTCAAGAAACATTGCTTTAAAATAAAAGACATTGGGCGCCTGGGTGGCTCAGTTGGTTGAGCGACTGCCTTCGGCTCAGGTCATGATCCTGGAGTCCCTGGATCGAGTCCCGCATCGGGCTCCCTGCTCAGCAGGGAGTCTGCTTTGCCCTCTGACCCTCCCCCCTCTCATGTGCTCTCTCTCTCTCGTTCTCTCTGTCTCAAATAAATAAATAAAATCTTTAAAAAAAAAA
>NW_028058314.1:0-398 GCF_054177405.1 Leptonychotes weddellii
CAGGGAATTTATAGATCAAAAGAAACCTAAGAAACATATCAAACAAATCTGTAGACTTTTCAGACAAACCAATTATTCTTAACAGTGAGATTACCAAGGAAATTTGAACAATTACTGGATATTTATTGATATTAAGGAGGTACTTTTTTAAGAGTGATGATAATATTGGGTGAGTCTTTTTTTAAAGACTTGTCATCTAGGGGCGCCTGGGTGGCTCAGTTGGTTAAGCGACTGCCTTCGGCTCAGGTCATGATCCTGGAGTCCCGGGATCGAGTCCCGCATCGGGCTCCCTGCTCAGCGGGGAGTCTGCTTCTCCCTCTGATCCTCTTCCCTCTCATGCTCTCTGTCTCTCATTCTCTCTTTCTCAAATAAATAAATAAAATCTTTAAAAAAAAAAA
>NW_028058315.1:0-398 GCF_054177405.1 Leptonychotes weddellii
AAAAGGAAGTGTATATGATGTATCTTACTGTTTATTATTATTATTTTTTTAAAGATTTTATTTATTTTTTAGAGAGTGAGCGAGAGGGAAACAGCATGAGAAGGGAGAGGGTCAGAGGGAGAAGCAGGCTCCCCGCTGAGCCGGGAGCCTGATGTGGGACTCGATCCCAGGACCCTGGGATCATGACCTGAGCCGAAGGCAGACGCTTAACCATCTGAGCCACCCAGGCGCCCCTGTTTATTATTTTTTAAAGATTTTATTTTTAAGTAATCTCTACACCCAACGTGGGGCCTGAACTCACAACCCCGAGATCAAGAGTCACCTGCTCTCCCGACTGAGCCAGCTGGGTGTCCCTGAATCTTACTGTTTGAAGAATCATATTGAAATCCCTGAACCTG
>NW_028058316.1:0-8553 GCF_054177405.1 Leptonychotes weddellii
TACGTGTGTCCGGCCTCTAGGGGGAAGCCCGGTGGGAGCCCCCTCACCCAGAGGTGGTGCTGGGAGAGGACAAATGTCGGGCACTAAGGGGTGTCCAAGAACCTGATTTTTCTCTACTCCCCAAAATGGGGTGAGGAGGACTGGCCACCAAGAAGAGAAACTTGGAAGCTGGCCAAGGCTGCTGGGGTGTTCCCGAATGGAGGGGACCTGATGCAAGGTGGCAGACCGGCAGGGTGGGGCTCAGGGAAGCCAGGCAGGAGGAGGAGCGGAGGGGGACTGACCCGAGGGGGACTGGTCGTCAAGTGAGCTCAGAGCTGTGAGTAACGGGAGATGGGGAATAAAAGGTCCAAAGACATGGTGTCAGAGAGCCCTATGGAAGAAGCTTCTAACCATCGTCAACAGCAGCAGCAGCAGCAGCAGCAGCATCATTTCATTTGCATGGAGCAACATCACCTTTTTTGCTGTACAGTTCTATGGGTTTTATCGCACATGTAGATTCCTGTAACCACCACCCCAATCAGGATATAAAACATTCCAACTCTCCCAAGAAGTCCCTTGTGTTCCTCTGTGGTCAGCACCCCCACCCCAACTCCTGGTGACCACGGATCTATTCTGTCCCTCTAGCTTCACCTTCTCAGAACGTCGTATTCTGGGACTGTACGGTATGTACGATGTATGGATGTACCGTATGGAGTCTTTGGGACTGGCCTCCCTTACTCAGCCAAATACATCTGAGATGTGTCCAGGCTGCTGTGTCAATCAATCGCTCTTTCATTTTCATTGCCCAGTAGTGCTCCCTGGTACACAGACTACAAGGTTTTTATGGCAGATCTATGTTTAATTTTATAAGAAACTGCAAAACGGTTTTCCAGAATGGCTGTGCCATTTTGAATTCCCACCAGTGGTGTATGAGTGGTCTAGTTATTACACATCCTCACCGATGCTTGGAATTGTCAGTACTTTGTATTTTTGACATTCTAATAGGTGTGCAATGGTATCTCATGGTTTTAATCTGTATTTCTCTAGTGACTAATGATGGTTCATATATTAAATTGCCATCTGTGCATCTTTGGTAAGTACCTGTTCAAGTATGTCGCCCATTTCTAACTGAGTAGTCTGTTTTCTTATTGTTGAGTTTTGAGAGTTCTTTACATATTGTGAATCACGTCCTTTGTTGGGTATGTGATGTGCAAACATTTTCTCCCCTCTGTGGCTACGTCTCATAGAAGGAGCATCTTAAAAAGTAAGCCAGATGCATCACTCAAGTCTCTCCTCTCCTGACTGCCCCCCCCAACCATGACTTCCACTGCTGTTGGAATGGGGTCCTCCTCCTGTCCACGCTCCTGGGAGCTGGCCCTGCCCCTGCCTCAGCTCCCTTTCCTGCTTCCGGATGCTGGTACTGCACATTCCTCAGCTTCCTCTTGCTCCTCACATCACAGGTGTCGCCTCAAATGTTCTGTCCTCAGAGAGGTCATCCCTGGCCACCTAGCAGAGCGGCTCCCCACCCCGCCACGTCACACTCTCCTACCACCCTGTGTATTTCTTCTACGTGACTCACAGTCCATATAATCTTCTAGTTACTTTTTCTCCTTTGTTTACCATCGACCTCCCTCCAGGAAGTGAGCTCCAAGGGAACCTGTCTGCCTTGGTCACCACTGTAACCACCCCTCTCCTGCATGCAGCAGGTGCTAAATAATCACTTGGGCAGTCAGTGCACAAACTCGGGCCAAATCCCCTCCCTGGAGGGAAGAAGTGGGGCAGCAGGAAAGATAATCCCCTCACATCCTAGATCATCAGCAACCTCCATGCGGAACACTCCCCACTCCTAAATTCTGCATGCTCCCGAGGGAGCGAGGATAATTTACTTCCGTAAATTATGCACAAACCGCATCTCAGCTGTCTGTCTGTGTCCACCTCCTCCGCAGCTATGCTTTCCTTTCTCCCAGCAGTTGCTAACAAGGCACAAAAGAATAAATGTTTCAAGTTGCACTACCTCGCCTCTCCCCTGCCACCTTCAGATCAAGGTGCAGACAGCAGGAAGTAGAAGGGGAGGGGAGCCCCGTAATCCCAAGCTGGGTTATTTGACCCTCCGTGATCTAGTTAACCATAGCCTTCCTGCACCTGATTTACAGCTCAGGCGAAAGGCATGGGTCCTACAGATGGTTCCCAGAGAGAGACTGAGATGGGGAGAGACAGTGTGTGTGTGTGTGTGTCTCTACATGCGCAGGCTCGGGGCAGGTGAGCAGGGGCCGGACAGCACCACAGTGGGGAGGCACCAGAGCACCTGGGTCCCGTGTACCAGGGCATGGGGACCAGCTTGGAACTTGCATCCCTCTCCCCGCCCCAGGCCGGTCAGGAGCTCCTGGGAGGCTGCCGGACCTTTCTTAGTGGCACTTTTAGATGTACTTTTTTCTTTTTTAAGATTTTATTTATTTGACAGAGAGAGACACAGTGAGAGAGGGAACACAAGCAGGGGGAGAGGGAGAAGCAGGCTTCCCGCTGAGCAGGGAGCCCGATGCGGGGCTCGATCCCAGAACTCTGGGATCATGACCTGAGCCGAAGGCAGACGCTTACACGACTGAGCCACCCAGGCACCCCTTTAGATGTACTTTTGCATGCACACAGCCCGTCCCCACCTCTCCACTCAGCGTTTCCACAAGCAGCTGCTGGGCACTCATCTCTGCTGTTCAACTCGTGTGTCATTTTTGCTCCCAAAGCAAAATCCTTTGGCGATAAACCCTTTATGGAGAGTGTGCAACAGCTTTAGGGCAAACACCGGGGCTGAGCCCTTCCAGTGACAGGGGCCGGTTCCCCCACGTGCCACCACTCACTGAAGGAACTAAGGCAACCAGTCTCTGCTCCGTGCACATGCGGCCAATGGCAGGGGGCTCTGGTTACTGGATCTTCTACTTGGACAAAGAATCCTAAAACGCTAACAGGTACGGAGTGCATGCCCTGTGTACCTGGGACCTCTTCTACACCATCTCATGTACTCGACACCCCCAAGTAAAATGCCCTCCGTTAACTAGGGGCAGCTCAGAGATCCGAGGGCTTTTCTGCTCAAGAGGAGGGCCCTGGGGACCCCCCAGGAATGTCCGTGTAGAAACAGGTTGAGAGTGGGTGACACCTGGGGGGCGGGGAGAGGCAACTGGCTGGGGTGCTAGGGAAATGAGACACAGAGCTGAGCCTGAAAGACCCTGTTTTAGAAGCAGGGCACATGTGTGGGTCATAGGAGCAGGGGACTCTCTTGACTTGTAAAGACCCCGGAACAATGTCACCTGCACCCGATTTCCCGGCTCTGCCCACTCTTCCAAGCTCCAGGGTCACAAACTTCACCGACACAGGACATTGTCCCGTTGTTATCAGGGACCCGTAAAATTCTGAAGATTTAAAAAGAGCACGCAGGACGTGGAATGTGGAAGCTGGCCGGGACTCAGAGACCATAAATCTGAACACGATTTCACAGATGAGGATACTGAGGTCTAGCGAGGTCACATGACTTGCCTGATGCTCCACAGGCTTTGAACCTGGAGCCAAATCCGGAGATCGGGGTCTGTGACCCCCACAGTCCCCAGGGAACAGGGGAAGGATGTGGCAACGGAGACCACAGATGGAGCTGGCTCTTCCGTGGGGGAATTTCCTCTCCTTCCGACTTTCCCTCTCCCCCGTGAGTGCTGGGCCAGATCGGCCCCCTGACAGAGCCCACTCCTTGTGTTGTGGGCTCTACCCTCTAAGCTGGGAGCTGTTGCAGCCACTGAGTGCCTTCCTCCCTAAGATGGCCATGCTTTTCCCTGCACTCCCAACATGATCACAGACCAGAAGTAAATGTCACATGGGACCCACAGAACAAAGGGCACTCCTGAGGTTTTTAGGCTTTAGTAGGCTCCCTGGACATCATCTTAGAGTCAGGAAGCAGTGTGGGATCCCAGGTTCCTAGCTGCGGTGTGACTAAACCCTCAAATGAGAGGGAGACAAACCATGAGAAACTCTTAACTCTAGGAAACAAACTGAGGATTGCTGGAGGAGAGGTGGGGGGGAATGGGGTAACTGGGTGATGGGCACTAAGGAGGGCACGTGATGTGATGAGCACTGGGTTTGGCTTTTTTTTTAAAAAAAAGGTTTTATTTATTTGACAGAGAGAAAGAGAGCAAGCACAAGCACGAGGAGCGGCAAGCAGAGGGAGAAGGAGAAGCAGGCTCCCCACGGAGCAGGGAGCCCAATGCGGGGCTCGATCCCAGGACCCTGGGATCATGACCTGAGCCAAAGGCAGATGCCTAATTGACTGAGCCACCCAGGCGCCCCAAGCACTGGGTTTTATAAACAACTGATGGATTACTGAACTCTACATCTGAAATTAATGACGTACTATATGTTGGCTAATTGAATTTAAATTAAAAAAATAACATTGGAATTAAAAGGAACTTCAAAAATTAAAAAAAAATAAACCCTCAAATGATCCAATCTAGCTTGCGCGCATGCAAGCATGTGCGTGCACACACACACACACACACACACACAATCTAGCTGTGATAACCATTCAATCCTATGCCTTCCTCTGGACACGAGATCATCAGGATGCACCAGCTAAGCTCCCAGTCGGCAAAATATAATTAAAAAAAAAAAAATTTTAAACAGGGGCGCCTGGGTGGCTCAGTCGTTAAGCGTCTGCCTCCGGCTTAGGTCATGATCCCCCCAGGTCCTGGGATCGAGCCCCATGTCCAGCTCTCTGCTCAGCGGGAAGCCTGCTTCTCCCTCTCCCGCTCCCCCTGCTTGTGTTCCCTTTCTCACTGCCAAATAAATAAATAAAACCTTAAAAAGAAAAAAATTTTTAAACAATCCCGTCCCACCCAATTTCCATCAAGAGAGCCTTAAAAAAACATTTAAATTCATTGACAATAAATCCCCCCCCGCCCCCCCTTCTCATCACCTGCACTCCTTATTCCCCAAGTGCTGGGGTCTCATCTGGACTCATTCATTGAAACGGAATCTCTTGGGGGTGTCAGATTTTCAAATCTCCAGGAGATTCCCAAGGGCAGCCAAGGGCGAGAACCGGTTAGAGAGAAATAGACCGAGGATGCCCTTTAGTGAAGGTCGAGAATCGAGGTGGAGAAAGACACGGGGAGCCCCACACAGTGGTTCGGGGGCCCGAGGGGGCGCCCTGAGGTGTCCACTTCCTCCCTGAGCTCTGACAGAGCTGCTGGAAGAAACAGGGGGTGGCTGGGAGCCTCGGGCGTGCACTGGCCAAGACAGCCAGGACCAGTGCCTGCCTCTGCCGGCCACCGCCTGCATCTTCCGAGCACCCGGACACCTTCTTGGCGGCCTGCATTTCGGCCATGCTGACCGTGGCCTTGAAGGGGTGGGGGTGCCGGATGCAGCGGTTAATTTCTTAACTCTCATCGCGATTCGGTTCACGGGAGACTCCCGGAATGTCTTTATCCATCACAGATGGTTTGGGAAGATGATAAATTAATATCGTTCAAATAGAGACATGGCTGGAATGATCAAATAGCACCATCTTCTTCGCGGGCCCCAAAGAGAAAAAGAGCCCCCGAGTCCATAAAGAAGACAAATGGTAAACAAAACCGCCTATCTTTTGACAGATTCCAGGACGAGTATCGCTCACCAACCATTCTGCGGAGAAAAGGGAGAGATTCATCTCATCGGACTTTGTATAGGACAACAGCCCGCGCCATAATGAGGCCTTCCCAGTGCTGGGAAATCGGGCTGAATAGGCGCGGGCTGCAGCCGCCTGCGTCCCCGGGCACGTTTATTACAGCCCTTTGTATGCACCAGCCCGGCCAGCCCCGGGTTGGTTCTAAACCAGGGGAGGGGAGAAAGAACCCAACGAATTTGTTGCTATGAAACTTCCCCAATAACGTTTGGAATCCGATGCCCTTGCTCCAAGCCGTTCTTGTCTGGGTCCACCCCTGCTCTAAATTGAGCAAGGTCGGGAGCCCAGCCAATCGCCAGCTGGGCCTGGGTGGCCTCAGCCCCCTGCCTGGGGCTCCTCCCCAGGCCCTGGGAAGTCAAGGGTAAAGAGGGCCCCAGTGGCCATTCCCAAGCACCCTCGGGTCAACTGCCAACTTGAGTCAAGATCCTCTGCCAGTTGTCCCAGTTCCCCAGTGAAATGTCTCTGAAACAGAGCAAAGAAGGACATAACCGAAGGCTACAATGGGGCTCTCCCAAGGTCAGCCCCAGGAGGCCGGGGCCTGGGGTGGCTGCATGCCTAGGGGACTGCAGAAGCCTCTGAGCGCAACCCACCAGAGATCAAAATGCTGGGGCCAAATGCTTCCAGCAAAGGAGATGTTTCCCGAAACAGACCCACCCTGGGAAGACAAGGCAAACGGACGGACTCCGTGGGGGTGGGGTGGGGACAGAGAGACTCCCATCTGAAGACCTCAAGGGTATACAGCCCTCTCTGCTGGCGTCTGACCTCCTACAGGTGGTCTCCCCCCGGCCCCCAAGATCTCAGGGTCTCCATTTGGTGGGAAATGTCCCATGAGGAAACAGAGGATTCAGAGTTCCCACTCGCCCCGAGGGGTTTGACACCAGAAAAAAAGATCACAGGGGAAAGATCTAGAACCTTCTGCACCGAAGGCAGGACCTTTCAGGTCACGTTCCTCTTGCTCACCAATCAGAGAACAGATCGTTCAGGCACTGTCTTTCCTCGCCAATCAGGACGCAGGACCCGCCAGGTAGGGTCTTTCCTCGCCAATCAGGACGCAGGACCCGCCAGGTAGGGTCTTTCCTCGCCAATCAGGTGGTAGGATCCTTGAAGCACTGTCCTTCCCCGCCAGGCAGGAGGTACCGCCGAGGCCCGCCCCCACCTGCCATGTTTCCCTGGCAGGGCACCGCAGGCGTCCTTCCGCGCAGAATCTGTCCTCACGTTTCTCTCTGCCTCGGGCCCTTCCCTCAGGGTCCCACCAAGGCTGGGGGCAGCTGCTGTCCAAGGCTCCGAGGGACGACAGAGCCACCAAGGCCAGCCACAGGGTTTGAAGTAAGAAGGCAGGGGCACACCCTCGTCTGCCTGCGCCTATCCCGCCTGGAAACCAGCAGAGTGGGAAAGCCCCAGAGGACAACCTGCAGGTTCCTAGGACCCGGTGGCTTCCTGACATCTCAGCCTGAGCCAGGAGAGGCCACAGGTGGCTCTTGCGTCATTCTGCATGCAACAGAGGAGAGGGAGGGGAGGCAAAGGGCAAGATGACCAGGCTCTGCTCCCTCCTGCCTCTCCAGGGGACGTGCCTTTCCTGCTGTGACGGCGCATGACCACTGCCCTTCCACGCCCAGCCGAGACCCCCTCAACCATGGACACAGGGCTGCCCACCTGAGTGGCCCCTGCTAATTAAAATTCCCTTGCCAAATCCCCAAGAAAGCTATGTGCAAGCCGTTGTTTGCAACTCCTTGGCTTTGATTTCTCTGTAAGGGGAAGACAACAGGCGAAGAAGGGGCTGGATACCTTCCAAGTACGGTCTCTGAAAACCCAAAGCCCTCTCTCTCTCCCCAGTCATGCTCCTGCTCATGCCTTCCTGCCACCAGAGGCGTTTCTGGGTCCCTTGGCTCAGGCCACCTTGAGGTCAGTTGGTCGGTTCCTGCTCCAAGTCTCCCCAGGGGAGTCTCACCTTGATTCTCTGGTTTGGGATGTGGAAATCGCCGGGCTACCTTTAGGAGTAAACTTCTCTTGACAACCACCAGAGGCAGCCTTAAGTCCACAGATCTGGGAGGACAGCTCTGTTTGTGTCTGGGGAACCATCCGATTCATCCCTGTTCCTGTGGCACCGAAGGGATTCCTCCCGGAGGAGACAGGCTGGGAACCTGTTTCGTTTTGGAGAAAAGTATTCTCCACCAGCAGGGCCGGCTTCATGGGCCCGATGCTCGGAAGGGCATGCGCTTGGTGGAAGCTCTGCTTGCTGCCATTTAAAAATTCTTAGCAATTCCTGGGCAAGAAGGCCCGTGTTTTCATTTTGCACTGAGGCCCACGAGTCCTGTAGGCGGTGGTACCCACGAGTGCCCGACATCTTGCAGATTTCCTGATAAGAAGATACTCTGGCTTCATCCAAAGGCTAGGCAGTGCCCACCGACCGGTCTCTGGACTGCAGCTCCTCATCTGAGCCTGAGCCTGACAAGGCCTGGGTCTTGCCCCTGTCAGGGTCTACACGGGTCTGTGTCAGGACCCCGATCATGCTGGATGGTGGCCCCAAGAGCCCTCGGAGAGAAATCTCTTCTTGGGAAGCCATGCTTACGGCAAGCCCTGCCTCTAGGCCTCAAGGTTTAGACACGGACAGCCCCGGTTCCTGGAATTCCCAAAAGCAAATGTGGGGTGGGAGGCCCCCAGGTCTCCCCCCCACGGCAGCACTGAGTTCCCTGGCATTTCAACAGCTCCTCTGAGTCACCTGACCATCGCTTCATTTTTGTGAGGGGAGCGGGGGAAACACAGCAGCGGAAAAGTGAAAACATTCGTGCTCGCTCCGGCAAACGAAACGAGTCTCCGGTCTCCCTTTACTTTTTTTTTTTTTTTTTTTTTTTTTGTCCTCAGAAGGAGAGCTATGTGCAGGT
>NW_028058317.1:0-398 GCF_054177405.1 Leptonychotes weddellii
GCACAAACAATGAATCATGGAACACTTCATCTAGAACTAATGATGTAATGTATGGGGATTAACATAAGAATAAAAAAAATAAAAAAGAAAAAGAAGAATTCAAAGTAATAGAACAAATTGATGCTTACCAGAGGGGATGTGGGTGGGAATAGATGAAGTAAGTGATGAGGATTAAAGGGTACACTTTCCATGATGAAAAAATAATTAAAAAAACAAAAAGTAATGGTCAGAAAGATACTAAACTTGAGAAAAGAGTGGATGATCTCTGAAAACTTCAACAAAGAGAAAATATAAAAAAGAACCAGTCAGAGCTGAAGAATTCAATAACTGAAATTTAAAAAAAGACACACTGGTGGGAATCAATGGCAGATTAGAAGATACAGAAAACGGATCAGCAA
>NW_028058318.1:0-398 GCF_054177405.1 Leptonychotes weddellii
ACAAAGGGCAGAGACGTGCCCCGACCTGGAGGCAGGACTGGGAGTGCTGCGGAGAGGCGCACAACCCAGGACGCTGCAGTTTATAGCAGCATGGACAGAAATGGAGACAGTGTGGCCTGGAGAGCTCACTGAAGAACAGACTGAGGTCTCTCTGCTCTGAGGCAGAGGGTTGGAAACGGTCTCTTCTGCTCTGACTCGCTGAAGAGATGCGGAAAGCCGCCAAGGAAAGGCGCCAGAGAACAAAAGCCCCAAAGACTGTTTCCCGCTGAGCCCATCCCCCGCCACCGGGGTGCAGGGCAACTCCGCCGGAACAGGGTTGCCTGAGTAACAGCGCAGCAGGCCCCTCCCCCAGAAGACAGGCTGGGAAAACAAGAGGCCAGGAACCCTAAGGTCCCAAG
>NW_028058319.1:0-398 GCF_054177405.1 Leptonychotes weddellii
CATTGTATATATATACCACATCTTCTTTATCCATTCGTCTGTCGATGGACATCTTGGCTCTTTCCACAGTTTAGCTATTGTGGACATTGCTGCTATAAACATCGGTCCACCCCCTCACTTTCAATCTGGGGGTGTCTTTGGGTCTAAAATGTCCCTGCCAACAATTGTTTCTTGTGTTTTTGATCTTAGCCATTCTGACGTATGAGGTGATGTCTCACTATGGTTTTGATTTGTAATTCCCTGATGATAAAGAATGTTGAGCATTTTTTTAATGTGTCTGTTGGCAACCTGTACGTCTTTGTTGAAGAAATGTCTGTTCATGTCTTCTGCCCATTTTTTAATTGGATTATTTGGGGTTTTTTGGTGTTAAGTTCTTTATATATTTTGGATACTAACCC
>NW_028058320.1:0-398 GCF_054177405.1 Leptonychotes weddellii
AGCCGATGAAAACACAGCGGTTTCCCTTTTATACTTCAGACAGTATCATACCAGTTTTCTATATTCTTAAAGATTCTTTGTAAATAGGATTTTTCTTAATGGCTGAGTAATACGCTGTGACGTGGGTAAGCTTTTTTGGTTTAAATTTTTCCTATGACAAACAAGGTTTTGATTCTCATCTGTCAACAAAATAGTATTATAGTATTTATACTACTGGGTTCACAGGACCTGCCTGGATGTTTTCACTGCATGTCTTTGGCACAAACAAGATGGGTTTTGACCAGTCATTTCTACTTCCTTTTATGTCAGTTCCGTCCCCTTCTGAGGGTCCTGTGTTCCCACGACTGGTATCCCCGAGCCGCTCAGGGGAGGGCACTCACTTCTCATTACTACACGTG
>NW_028058321.1:0-398 GCF_054177405.1 Leptonychotes weddellii
GGTACCTAGCCTTAGAGAGCCTAGAACAGGAAGAGGCTGTTTTGCAAAACTTGGATGGGGACAAACTCTGAAAAAGTTTTGAGTTAACCCCAAAATGAATGAGAAAGCTTGCTGCCAGGGGCCCAGGTCCTCATTCTGTTTACAGAAAGGAGTCTTGGGTACAATGGGTGAAGGAAAAGGTAACAAAAAAAACACTAAATGGGCGCCTGGGTGGCTCAGTTGGTTAAGCGACTGCCTTCGGCTCAGGTCATGATCCTGGAGTCCCGGGATCGAGTCCCGCATCGGGCTCCCTGCTCAGCAGGGAGTCTGCTTCTCCCTCTGACCCTCCTCCCTCTCATGCTCTCTGTCTCTCATTCTCTCTCTCTCAAATAAATAAAAAAATCTTTAAAAAAAAAAAA
>NW_028058322.1:0-398 GCF_054177405.1 Leptonychotes weddellii
AAATGGGTTCTCAGGAGGATATTTTGGACTTTGTGAGAATTGACCCAGCTGGGCTTGAAATCTGTAGTTTCTTGGTTTTGTAGAGTTCTAAACCAATAGGTATCCTTAGGATACAAAGATAACCCTCTTACTTAAATCTAAAAAGTGCTGTTTTCCTAGCCATGATGACAAGTTGAATAAAAACATCTACCATATACTATCTCCAGGAAACATAACCAACTGCCCGCAGCTCCCAGAGGACATCTAATAGGCCTTCGCAGGCTTGAATTAGGGTCTCAGCTTTGCATGTTCAACTTTCTTTTTCCAGGGTTTGGCATAGCAAGAATTAGGTAGAAAGACTGACTTGTCCGCTCAGCCTATTGCAAAGTATTGTGGGACTGGTTGACTGAGGGGGTTAT
>NW_028058323.1:0-398 GCF_054177405.1 Leptonychotes weddellii
GGTGGGTGGATGGATGATGGATGAAAGCATGCACAGATGGATGGGTGGACAGCTGGACAAATGGGTAAATGGATATACAGAGAAATAAAATGCTATTAGCACATGATCAGTAAAGATTGTAAGACAACATATAAAACAGCACAAAGTGTGCAATACAGATTCTGGTGCTGCAGAAATCAGGAGAGTTGATAACTGATGAGACTGATAGAAAAATGTTCTTTTAGTCTCACATACGCCAAAAAACTCCAACACCACATGGAACGCCCAGATGTTTCTTCTTTCTGTTAAGGCTACACTCACGACTGGGGGAAAATCACACGGTGTCTCTCCCCTTCCTCTCAGCAAAGTTTCCAATTTTTATAGCTTTCTTCTTGGTCTCTAGTCTTCTTCTTTCTCAC
>NW_028058324.1:0-398 GCF_054177405.1 Leptonychotes weddellii
ACCGTTAAGTTTGATGCTGGTTATAGGTTTTTTGTAGATATGCTTTTTCTAATTAAGGAAGTTTTCTTTTATTCGTACTTTGCTATGAGTTTTGAATCATAAATGGAGGTTGAATTTTATCAAGCACTTTCTCTGCATCTATTAAACTGATCATTTTTATCCACTAGTATATTAAAATGGTGATTTACATGGACTTTTATTTTTTTTTTTTTAAAGATTTTATTTATTTATTTATTTGAGACAGAGAGAATGAGAGACAGAGAGCATGAGAGAGAGGAGGGTCAGAGGGAGAAGCAGACTCCCTGCCGAGCAGGGAGCCCGATGCGGGACTCGATCCCGGGACTCCAGGATCATGACCTGAGCCGAAGGCAGTCGCTTAACCAACTGAGCCACCCAGG
>NW_028058325.1:0-398 GCF_054177405.1 Leptonychotes weddellii
AAATAAAAAAATAAATTATCATATATCCATAGGACTGAATGGTATCCAGCCTTAATAATGATATTCTCAAAGAATATATAATGACATAGGAAGATACTCATCATAATACTGATTTTTTTCAATGTGTCTATTTTATTTGAATTTTCTTATTTTTGTTTTATTTAAGCAAAATTTGCATAACATGAAATGAAGCATTTTATTTTTTTTTTAAAGATTTATTTATTTATTTGAGAGAGCGAGAATGAGAGAGAGAGAGAGTACATGAGAGGGGGGAGGGTTAGAGGGAGAAGCAGGCTCCTTGCTGAGCAGGGAGCCCGATGCGGGACTCGATCCAGGGACTCCAGGATCATGACCTGAGCCGAAGGCAGTCGCTTAACCAACTGAGCCACCCAGGCGCC
>NW_028058326.1:0-398 GCF_054177405.1 Leptonychotes weddellii
GCCTGGGTGGCTCAGTTGGTTAAGCGACTGCCTTCGGCTCAGGTCATGATCCTGGAGTCCCGGGATCGAGTCCCACATCGGGCTACCTGCTCAGCAGGGAGTCTGCTTCTCCCTCTCCCGCTCCCCCCTCTTGTGCTCTTTCTCTCTCTCACTCTCTCTCTCAAATAAATAAATAAAATCTTTAAAAAAAAAAAAAAAAAAGAAACAAAACAAATGAACAAAGGGGGGAAAAGACAAAGCAAAAAAGACTCTTAACTATAGTGAACAAATACCAGGGGGGAAGTAGGTGGGGGATAGGTGAAATAGGTGAAGGGGATTGGGAGTATCTTGATGAGCACTGAGTCATATATGGAATTGTTGAATCACAATATTGTACACCTGAAACTAATCGAACACTA
>NW_028058327.1:0-8553 GCF_054177405.1 Leptonychotes weddellii
TGGTGGGTATTGAGGAGGGCACATTCTGCATGGAGCACTGGGTGTTATGCACAAACAATGAATCATGGAACACTACATCTAAAACTAATGATGTAATGTATGGGGATTAACATAAGAATAAAAAAAAAAAAGAAAAATTCTCTAGTTGTATTACAGATCATGCTTAGGAAGAAAGTTAGGTGAAAGCTGGAGGCAAGAATTACCAAGAGCCTACTATTGGGATTGTCCAGACAAGATTTAACCATTAAGAGTCTGAATCAATCAAAGCTGATACAATGAATTCCTCATCCATTCTCTCTCAGGGCAAAAGCCCTTAAAACCCAGGCACCACATTTTGAGGAAGTCCAAACCACATGGAGAGGCCATGTGTATATGTTCTTACCAACAGTCCCTTCTCAATCAAGTCTCAACTAATAACATTATCTGATGGACATGTGACTGAGTGAGGCTTCATATGACACCAGCCTCTCGGCCACCCTGGATGATGCTGAGACAAGCAGAGAGGAACTATCCTCACCAAACCCTACCCCATTTGCAGACCTCTGAGTAAAATGTGCACTCATTGTTTTAAGCCACAATGTTTTGAGGAAATGTATTAGCAGTTATAGAAACATTCTACAATATTATGAGATTGCAAAGTTAAGTAATACTAATTCTTTCTTCCTAATAAGATATTCTCATAAGTTAGACACATAAGCACTCAATATTAGTAAGATTGGATTAGTGTAAAAGAAAACATGTTCAAGGTCAAATGGTGATGTAACAGAAAGACAGCTTTCTAAGTGATCGACACCTATTTCCGATGCTCATTGTTTACCTGCAAACACATCCCAAATCTTGGTATATGCTGTACTTAATGCCTACAGTGGTATGCCCTAAAGACCTTATATTATGTGCTGGTAAACATGACTCTCTGTAATAAGGAACCAGCATTGATGAGATGTCTCAATAAAGAAGAAAGGGAAGGAATTGCCCCTCTATTTATAAATTGTTTGGAAGATACTTTAAGATTTCACTTCTTAGGCCCATGTGTTTGAAATAGACACCTTTGGATATTCTTTGTTGCCAGAAGTTCTATCAATAGCTGGCTTTAAGAATTCATCCTTGCTGGTATTTATGGAGAATCTATATGTCACACGTGGCTATTCTGATGTGTAAGTGAGCAGGTGCCATTGGCATGACAGTTCAAAAGTTCTGTGGAAACTACAAAATGGATCTCAATATACTGTCAGACTTTCTGGTCCAGATGCCATAGATATATTATGTAACTTTGCCACTGAGATGTTAGCCTTTGGGTTGGTCGCCTTGGCTACTGTTTAGGTGACCCATGTTAAACAACTAACATTTGTGCAGCAGTGGCAAATTAGAGCTCCATTTCCATGAGTAAGTGGATTTCTTGCCATAGTAATTGACATTTAGTTCCAAAAGTAACGAACTCAATGGTCTAAGTAGTAGGTGGTAGGATTATTACCTTTGCTATGAATGAGCCCATAAAAGGGATACTAATTAGTCTGAGGTGGGGGATAGGTGGGTATTAAGATCTTAACCTACTTTCAATAGCCTGAGAGACTTAAAACAGGATAGTAGCACCCTTGAGAAGAGAAAACTCAGAGTGATGGGTATTAAGGAGGACACGTGTTGTGATGAGCACAGGTTGTTATATGCAACTAATGAATCATTGAACACCACATCAAAAACTAATGATGTACTATACAGTGGCTAACTGAACATAATAAAAAAAATAAATTAAAAAATTTTAAAAAAGAGAAGAGAAAACTCAAGGGTCTCAAACTGGACAGACTCATTCTGATCATCAATAATCCAGGATTACAAGGAGTTTTGAGTGGTCCAATGCATAGACTTTGTTCAGATGAACCTGGATTCAAGTTCATCCTTAGTCATGTACTTGCTACCAAGTTATTTAATCTCTAAACGCCTCATTCAATACATTTAAAGTGTTTAGCACAGTGCCAGGCATGTAATAAGCACCCAGTAAATGAGAGCTGCTATGATTCCAATGCCAATGGCCATGATGACATTATGAGAATGTGGTTAATATAGTTATCATTATTATCTGGGATGCAGGTCACTAGATCTGACATCACATTCAGATGCAATGTCAGATGAAGGAGCTCTATGGGAGATGGATTTAGGAGTAATGATCCTGTAGTATGGAGTTAGAATCATGGAAATAGGAGACCCAGAGATTAAAACAAAGAGAGACACAGAGAAAACCCTAAGGGTACAATATATGAGGGTAGAGTAGAAGGGGAAGAGCCAGAAGAGTTCAGTGTGTAGGATGAGAAAAATGAGGGGCAAGAACCATGGAAAATGAAAAGGAGAGTGTTTCACATAGAATCTTAAAAAGAGGCAAATGAGTAATACCTTATTTGTTATCAGTCCATTCCACTGCATTCCATTCCATATTTGCAGTGTGTCTGGGGACCTCTATATTGTAAATGGAATATTTAGCCTGGCTAATACAACCATAAAGCAAGCAATTAATCATTAATATATTGGAAAGGAGCAGCTTCCCAATAGGTAGATATTTCCTTAGATGAGTGGTAGAACAGTTAATCTTTGTTGTAAGTCAGCAGTGTGTTAGAATTATTTATCTTGGGGTGGATTCTTATGACTCCCACTGTTTTCCTCCTTATATCTAGTAACTGTCACCCTGCATGACTATGTGGGTCTGTTCTGGCCTGAGGAAGGGTCCGATTCAAAGGGAAGTAGGGGTCCATTTCCAAAGAGAGGCAGTTCCTAACAAAGCCCCGTAGGGGGTTTCTACCTCTGCATCTTCTGTGAGAAAACTGCAAGATACCACCTTCATTCATCTTTTGTTCAGAAGGCAATCTTCTGCATGCTATTAGAGATATTCTAATCAGCATGCCTAATTACAAAGCCCTATGAATCCCTTTGAAAGGAAAAAAAAAGAAACAAAGTCTTTCCTACAGTATAGGCAAAAAGAAAGGCAAATTGACGATCAATTCCTGTGCTAGGGTGAGATAAACCTACCAGTTGGATTGAGATTAAGTGATTCCAGATTTCAGTTCCCTGAGTGTGAAGATGGATATTCAAAAGTGGATACATTCTGATTTCTCACTGCATTCTTTTCTCACAAAGACAGGGAGTTGGAAGGGAAAATAAATTCAGTATGGTTGGAGTTTTATTAAAATATGGACCTTATTAAAAGCTGGCTTCTAGCCTACTGTCTACCTTTAGTCAGTAAGATGGTCATTTACAGGTCACTTGCCTTGTCTCTAGGTTTGAGTTTGTCTCCTTAGAGGAGAGGATGTACAATTCTAGAAGCTATACTAGTCCAGAAGCTGCTGCTGTTATTGGGTTCTTTGTATTATTCTCCTATAAATTGAGGATTTGTGATACTTTCAAAAAAGCTTGAATGAATTCAGTGTGTGAGAGGGAGCTTGGGGTAGTGGTCAAATGGTGGCTTCAAAGAACTTTGATTTTACCTATGCAAGGTTGAATGTATAGGGAGGCTGGTATCTGGGCTGGAATCCTGGCTCTGTCTCATGCTGCCTATGTGAGGCCTGTGCCTCAGTTTCCTTATCTGTAAAATGGAAGTGATAATCTTGGTGTCTTTTTCCTAATGTCATGAGGTTTAAAGGAACTGATATTTTTTAAACAACATCAGAACTGTGTCTAGCATATGAGTGTATGTAAGTGTTAGATAAAACTAAGCCTTAAGCTCCACAAGCTCATTATTACAATAAGACCTTAAGTTGGGGCACTATTGCCAAATAGTTTATGCACAAAGCACACAGGTATTTATCTTTACCTCTCACTGCTTTGAGTCTCCACAGGCCCTGTTAGTTGCCATCTTTAACCTTATGCTAACACAAATGTAAAACATTCACAGTTTAGCACAATGGAATTTCTCTTGAATTTACTTATTTAACTCCTTTTATTCCTCAGAAAATGTCACAGGTGTTTCCTCTCTTCTCTATCATGGAGCCAACAGTGATCAATTATCATCCAACACACGTTGCTTCCTTTTTCTCTCCATATTATCTACTTGTGTCTCAACTATTCTTTCCCCATCTCCCTTAAAGAACCTTATGCCACTACAAAAGCTGATGCATCTGGTTTTTTACATATATTCTGCACCTTTTCCCAAACACCTCTTCAAAAATGTCTCTTCCCTTCTCAGAAGGCCTATATTTGTGCCCATCTCACTGAGGTTTCATGAGTAAAAGAATGTTTACTATTGGCTTTCTATTCCTCCCTTGATACGCTCACAAGGACAAATGACAGAGATTATTTGGATTCATTCAGCATTCATTCAATAAACAAATATTTACTGAGCTCTCTGCATTGGAAGAAATAACTGAATATACATATATATTATTTTTTCCCATTTTCATATAAATTATAGAAAATTAAGTACACAGTGTCTATACATTATTTTCTCCCATTATTTTATGTCTTAATGATTTTTCCGTATCAGTTCTTATAAAGCTAGTGATGGTTTTAAAATATGTCTGTCAATATATCCTACTCCTACCATCAAAAGGTGAGTCATATGATCTTCCACAAGAATATGGGCAAATCTTAGAAAGAGATAGAAAGTGATGGAGCTGACATTGCATCACTTCTGAGGCTGGGGCTCAGTCTTACAAGATCTTAAAAGGTCACAGCTTTCACGAGCATACCTCAGATTTTGCCCCTCAAAACGCAGCTATCCGGCTGTGAGCAAGCCAAGGAGAGGTCATTTGTAGGTATTAGTGTTGGGGGTCCTCATTAAGGTCCAAGCAGGTTGCTAGCATCCTTCAGAAGATTCCAAGCCCATCCTTCCAGAGACCCAGATGATGTTACACAGAGCAGAAAGGAGTAGTCTCTGAATTGCAGAGGAGAGGTCTAAACAAGCCTGCTGTGGCTTCATGCTGCTATGATATGCAGTTCTTTGCTGCACAATAGACAACTGGAGCATCTGGGAACCATTTTAATATCATTCCCCTTCCTGGATCTCCACTCCAGATCTCCTCTTTCAGGATCCAACTTCTACTGCCAATAGAGCCCATCTCCAAATTAGCTTAAATATTTCCACCTGCAGGTTCTACTGTCTTTGAGTCAGTGGTAATTTCCCTGTAATAATAGTGATAGGGGTCTTAAAAGTTCACACAGCTTTCATCTGGCACTCTTTAGGATGCTTCCCTTCCCAGTAGAACTTTGGCTCTGAGTAAATCCATCCTTGAAAGTCTTTGGTGGGGACTTTCATTCTGCCATTTAATGGCAAGAATACTGTGCTCAGAGTCAAAAGAACCTTCTGTATATCAGGTCTACCTACCATGCCCTTCTGAGTTTATATTTCTAAGCCTCAATTTCTCAATTTGTAGAATGGTATTAAGCTAATCTACACAAATGTTTTTGAAAGCTTATATGGAAGTGATTTTAAGTGAAATAAGTCAAGCAGAGAAAGACAATTATCATATGGTTTCACTCATATGTGGAATATAAGGAATGGAACGGAGGACCACAGGGGAAGGGAGGGAAAACTAAATGGGAAGAAATCAGAGAGGGAGACAAACCATGAGAGACCCTGGACTCTGGGAAACAAACTGAGGGTTATAGAAGGGATGGGGGGTGGGGTATGGGGTAACCGGATGATGGGTATTAAGGAGGGCACGTGTGGTGATGAGCACTGAGTGTTATATGCAACTGATGAATCGCTGAACAATAAAAAAAATTAAAAAAATTAAAAAATAGAGATGAAAAGTGCTATACAGATTTTAGGAATTAATATTATTGTTAGACACTTATCTTAATGGTAGGTTAGCAGTATCCAGGGGATAACTTAAGGCCATTGATTAAGAGATTTATTAGGTAGAGATTCCAAAGTGTCCACTATGTTTTTACTGTCCCAATCCAATGTAATAAATGCTACAGGTGCACATCAACTGATGGAAATAAAGTTTAGCCTTTATTAATATGCTTGCACATTTTACTGGTGCCTTTGAAAATAGATTTCTATTTTGATTTGGAAACAGGTGTTTTGGAATACATTTTGAAATGAGTTGGACAATGCTTATTCATGAGTTTTGCATCAGATGACAGCTGAAGTTAATATTGACCATGCTGAATTTCCATACCAGGCCCAAGTATTTGAAAGCTACAGTGATTCAAAAGGTGTCAGTAATTTAGTTATTATCATTAGCACAAGACTCTATGGGACATTTTAATTGCAAATCATAATGACAGAACATTTATAACACTGTTCATTAATACATTATTTAATGCAAACCTATGAAAAATTTAATTGCTGTTAAATGCAGTGTACCAGATAACATTCCAAGAGATTCAATTTGTAATAAAAATAGGGTTGCTTCGTGTTTGATAGTATGGGGTAGTCTGAGGGAATATTAGATATAGAAGGATCTTTAAATATGAAAATTATTTTAGTACCTAGTAGTTTGAGCCACTTTTTAAAGATTTTATATATTTATTTTAGAGAGAGACAGCATGTGTATGAGCATGGGGAGGGACAGAAGGAGAGGATTTCAGGCAGACTCCCTGCTGAGTGTGGAGTCCAATATAGGGCTCCATCTCGCAACCCTGAGATCATGACCTGAGCCAGAATCAAGAGTTGGGCACTCAACTGACTGAGCTACCTAGGTACTCTAAGCCATTTTTATCAAAAAAAATAATATCTAGCAACTCACTATGGCATAGTTTTACAAATAGTTTTTAGGAGACAATCCCTCCACTATTAATTAGCTATATGCAGCTGGGCAGGTGATTTAACCTTCTTGAGCTAAGGTTCCTCATATATAAAATTGAGCGATCATACAGAGAAATTGTTCACATAAAACTCTGTATCCCTGTAATGGTCTCTAATGGTTTTATGATCTTGGGATAGTGAACAATTGCCAAATCTCAGGCAGACATAAGACAACAAAGATGTACTTCTTGCTAAAGCTTGACATTCATTCGAGAATAACTGGATCTTTGCTCCAGGGCCAGCATCACCCTTGCTCTACAACCAAGGCTGAGAAGAAAGGATAGTCTGGAATACTAGTAATTGTTATTGCAGAGAGAAAAAGGAACCATGCTTATTAAAGCCTGCCCTGAGGATGACCACACATCACTTTTGGTTATATTTACCTGGGCAAAACAGTCTTAACACCTGAGATCAGTGGGGCAGAAAAGTGCATTCATGACTAAATATCTTAGAACATACCTTTTGATTCCAATAACCCCCTTCCGCTTCACCAAGAGACTCCCATTTCTATGGGACAGAAATATCATCTAAAATTAAGGGTTCCCTTACTGCTAAAGGTGGCTACATGCTTCCTATATCTGTTGTTTGAAAAGTGGTGCATTGTTTCCCTCATAGACTCTTTGACCCTTTCATTCTAATAAAGACATCTACTGATAGCATCCCCATTTCCCTTTGGAATAATTCTGCCTTATGCTGTTCAAATAGGTTGCTGTATCTCCATAGAAGGTAAACAAGTGAACTACTCTGCAGCAGTTGAATTCTCTCCTCTAATTCTTGAAGTGCTGTTTGAAGTTAAGTACCAGTGAATAATCAAAATCACTGGAGATTAACCAATAGTGGAAGTCATCCCTATAAAATCTTCAACCTCTAGATAACTATCAAAATATTTTGGGTGCACAGATGAGATTGCAAGAAAAAAATATAACTCAGGTGCAAGAAATGAAGAGATAATTGACAACCAGAGCATTTGTGTTACAATCAATGCAAAGCAGCCCTCGGGGAAGGGTGTGGATACTTGGCCAGTAGTACCACTAGCTGTTACTGTGTCCTAACTTGCACATAGCATCCAGTCAAAGCTTTGGGTTGATCAAAACAGTAGCTGACACCACTGCACTAAGCCAGTGTATCAGTTAAAAATAGTTTGGAGATATTCTACCCATATCACCCGGGCAGCAACAGAAGCTTATGCCTGATGCTTTGGCAAGAGTAAAGAAGGGGGTCTTCAATAAAAAAAATAGCTCTAAACCTACACGAGGCAAACACTGATCAAAAGAAAGCTGGTGTTTAAGAAAATAATTCCAGGACAGAAGAAAAGATGGTGGAGGAGTAGGGGACCCTATTTCAACTGGTCCCCGGAATTGAGCTGGATATCTACCAGACTACTCTGAGCACCCACGAAATCAGCCTGAGATGTAAGATCTGTATCTCTACAAACAGAATATTGCGGGTGGTTGGTTTTGAGGTACAAAGTGGGAAGCCGTGATTCTGTGGGCAGATATCGGAGGATAAGCTGGAGGGAGCCTGGCAATGGGGATTCTACACCACCGGTGAGCAACAGCCTCCTGTGCTGGGGGCTGGGCACAGACTCACAGACTGGTAGTGGCAGGGAAAGGACTTCAGGGCAGCCCCTGGGACAGAAACCCGGAGTGGCGGGGTCACGCGTGAGAACTGGGAGTGGCTGGCGGTTTTAGAAGCACAAAGGGCAGAGACGTGCCCGACCTGGAGGCAGGACTAGGAGCACTGAGGACGGGCGCACAACCCACGACCCTGCAGTTTATAGCAGCACAGACAGAAACAGAGACACTGTGGCCTGGAGA
>NW_028058328.1:0-398 GCF_054177405.1 Leptonychotes weddellii
CTGGGTGGCTCAGTCGTTAAGCGTCTGCCTTCGGCTCAGGTCATGGTCCCAGGGTCCTGGGATCGAGCCCCGCATCAGGCTCCCTGCTCAGCGGGGAGCCTGCTTCTCCCTCTCCCACTCCCGCTGCTTGTGTTCCCTCTCTCGCTGTATCTCTCTCTGTCAAATAAATAAAAAATCTTTAAAAAAAAAAAAAAAAAAAAAAGAACTTATCAAACTCAACACCCCAAACATGAATATCCAGTTAAGAAATGGGCAAAAGACATGATAGACATTATTCCAAAGAAGATATACAAATGGCCAACAGACACATGTTAACATGCTCAACATCACTCATCTTCAGGGAAATACAAATCAAAACTACAATGAGATATCATCTCACAACTGTCAGAATGGCTAAA
>NW_028058329.1:0-398 GCF_054177405.1 Leptonychotes weddellii
GTATAATACATAACAAATATATAATATTATATATAACTCATAATCAATGTAGAATATATAACATAATAATACATAACAATATAATTCATAATATAAATTTATGTAATATATTATGTATAATAAAAATTCAATGACTGTATAAATATATAATGTCTATAACTATTTATATAATCTATTTCAGTTGATGTTAGAAATATACGGGCGCCTGGGTGGCTCAGTTGGTTAAGCGACTGCCTTCGGCTCAGGTCATGATCCTGGAGTCCCGGGATCGAGTCCCGCATCGGGCTCCCTGCTTGGCGGGGAGTCTGCTTCTCCCTCTGACCCTCCTCCCTCTCATGCTCTCTGTCTCTCATTCTCTCTGTCTCAAATAAATAAATAAAATCTTTAAAAAAAAAAAA
>NW_028058330.1:0-398 GCF_054177405.1 Leptonychotes weddellii
TCATTTGAGACACAGAGATACAGAGAGAGAGAGAGAGGGAGAGAGGAAGAGAGCATGAGGAGGGAGAGAGGCAGAGGGAGAGGGAGAAGCAGGCTCCCCGCCGAGCAGGAAGCCCGATGCGGGGCTCGATCCCAGGACGCCGGGATCATGACCTGAGCCGAAGGCAGACGCTTAACCATCTGAGCCACCCAGGCGCCCCGAGATACTGTATATTTAGATAAAGCATAACAGTATTTAAATCTAGCTCTGTATTGTTCAAAATGATAGCTTTGAATACATGCGGAATTATAAGTTTCAGTTTGGTTTTCCAAACTGAAAATGATATTTTATATGTGATAGAATGTTGCCTTCTTTCTCTTTTTATTCACTTTATGCTCTTCTGCCCCTCTCTTTTCTCA
>NW_028058331.1:0-398 GCF_054177405.1 Leptonychotes weddellii
AAAAAAAAAAAAAAAAACACCTTGCATAACAGAAATAGAAAGGGGGGGCGCCTGGGTGGCTCAGATGGTTAAGCATCTGCCTTTGGCTCGGGTCATGATCCCAGAGTCCTGGGATTGAGCCCCACGTCCGGCTCCTGGCTCAGTGGGGAGCCTGCTTCTCCCTCTGCCTCTCCCCCTGCTCGTGTTCTCTCTCTCTCTCTCTCTGTGTCTCGAATGAATAAATAAAATCTTAAAGAAAAAAAAAAAGAAATAGAAAGGAGCATCCTAAATTGGGTAAAGAGAAAAATATGTATAGATATACCTTTCAACAAATGGTACTGGGCCAACTGGATTTCCACATTGGAAAAATATATATATACCTTGACTCCTACCTGACACCATATAATCATTTCCAGATG
>NW_028058332.1:0-398 GCF_054177405.1 Leptonychotes weddellii
GGGCGCCTGGGTGGCTCAGTTGATGGGCGTCTGCCTTCAGCTCTGGTCATGATCCCAGCGTACTGGGATCAAGCCCCACATCAGGCTCCCTGCTCCGTGCGAAGCCTGCTTCTCCCTCTCCCACTCCCCCTGCTTGTGTTCCCTCTCTTGCTGTGTCTCTGTCAAATAAATAAAAAATCTTTAAAAAAAGAAAGAAAGAGGGGCGCCTGGGTGGCTCAGTTGGTTAAGCGACTGCCTTCGGCTCAGGTCATGATCCCGGAGTCCCTGGATCGAGTCCCGCATCGGGCTCCCTGCTCGGCAGGGAGTCTGCTTCTCCCTCTGACCCTCCCCCCTCTCATGTGCTCTCTCTCTCATTCTCTCTCTCTCAAATAAATAAATAAAAAATCTTTAAAAAAAAA
>NW_028058333.1:0-398 GCF_054177405.1 Leptonychotes weddellii
GTGGGGGACACATATGCCAAAAATAGTGAGAGACCAATGAGATACATGCAGAAAGAAGGGCATGCAAGGTGGAGTGGTGGAACCAAGTAGGAAAGGAGTGTTGGGAGGTAGACAGCCAGGGACGGCTGCACAGAAGATACAATGAGTGGGGCTTTGAAGGATGGAGTCAGTAACAGTGTAGGAGAGGAACAGCATGTTCAAAGGCCCAGGAGCATGAAACAACACAGGGTTTTGTCATGCTGGGCCATAATGCACATGAGGCACAGGACAGAGAGGAGGCTAGATCAGTAGGGACTGGAATGTCATGTTAGCAGTTTGGTCACCAGTCTTTAAGCCAATGGTTTTCTATCATTTTTGAGTCTCCAGTAGAGAACTGAATGGAAAATAACACGATATCA
>NW_028058334.1:0-398 GCF_054177405.1 Leptonychotes weddellii
GTCAACTACCTTGCCAGTCTCCCCTGCCACCTAGTACTCTAAGATCCAGCCACATGGGATGCTCAGTGAGCCCTCAAACATACTGGGCTTCCTTGGCCTCTCAGTACGTGTAAATGTAGCCCCTACTATCTGGAAAGCTCTTCCTTCCCTTGTCTTCCAGGCAAATTCCTATCCCTTTTTCAAAACCCAACCCAGGAGCGCCTGGGTGGTTCAGTCGTTAAGCATCTGCCTTCGGCTCAGGTCATGGTCCCAGGGTCCTGGGATTGAGCCCCGCGTCAGGCTCCCTGCTCCGCAGGAAGCATGCTTCTCCCTCTCCCACTCCCCTTGCTTGTGTTCCCTCTCTCGCTGTGTCTCTCTCTCTCAAATAAATAAATAAATAAAATCTTAAAAAAAAAAAA
>NW_028058335.1:0-398 GCF_054177405.1 Leptonychotes weddellii
CTGAATATATTTTATGTAACTTTTTAATCCATTTTATTTCATTTAGGTCTACCCCAACTTTTTGATAGTTTTTGCATTCTGTAAATTGGAAGGCTTATAATTAGGCATTAATTGGCTGGTGTCACTTAGTGATTAAAGTGTTACTAGACTGTGCCTCTCCTATATTCACCTCACCTCTTCTTAGAAAGAGACCCTTTTTGGGGAACCCTCCTACACTGTTGGTGGGAATGCAAGCTGGTGCAGCCACTCTGGAAAACTGTATGGAGGTTCCTCAAAAAGTTGAAAATAGAGCTACCCTACGATCCAGCAATTGCACTACTGGGTATTTACCCCAAAGATACAAAAGTAGGGATCCGAAGGGGTACGTGCACCCCGATGTTTATAGCAGCAATGTCCAC
>NW_028058336.1:0-398 GCF_054177405.1 Leptonychotes weddellii
TAAATATTTTTAAAAATTATAAAAAGAAATATGAAAGAAGGCAAATAGGAAAAAATACGTCACATTCAAGGAAAAACTAAGACACACACTTGTACCTACTGAAGAGTAAGACATAAAATTGGCTAAAAATTTTAAATTAGATCATGGAAGCCTTATTTAAAGTCAGATTTTATGATTCCGACTTAAAATACAGGTATGCGGGCGCCTGGGTGGCTCAGTTGGTTAAGCGACTGCCTTCAGCTCAGGTCATGATCCTGGAGTCCCAGGATCGAGTCCCGCATCGGGCTCCCTGCTCGGCAGGGAGTCTGCTTCTCCCTCTGACCCTCCCCCATCTCATGTGCTCTCTGTCTCTCTCATTCTCTCTGTCTCAAATAAATAAATAAAATCTTAAAAAAAAA
>NW_028058337.1:0-398 GCF_054177405.1 Leptonychotes weddellii
AGGGAGAAGCAGACTCCCCGCTGAGCAGGGAGCCCGATGTGGGGCTCGATCCCAGGACCCTGGGATCATAACCTGAGCCGAAGGCAGATACTTAACGACTGAGCCACCCACGCGCCCCTAATTTTACTGTATTTTATTAATTCCATACTTAATTGTCCCATGTTGGGCCACTTGGGAAACCCTTTGAGCTGGTTTCTGTGTCCTGGATGCTGCCTTTTTTTTTTTTTTTTTTATGTTTTAAAGTACTTTTTTATTTTCTAAGCATAAAAGTATGCTCTTAGGCTTACCTTACCTTTTTTTTTTTTAAGATTTTATTTTTGAGTACCCTCTACACCCAACGTTCAGCTCGACTCACAGTCCCAAGATCAAGAGTCATGTGCTCCACCGACTGAGCCAGC
>NW_028058338.1:0-14829 GCF_054177405.1 Leptonychotes weddellii
TCATGACCTGAGCCGAAGGCAGCTGCTCAACCGACTGAGCCACCCAGGCGCCCCATAAGCTTGTTTTCTTTTTAGAAGCAAGACAGAATCAAAGAGATCCTCTCATCTGGTTGTTTTCATACTGGTATTTTAGCTCTGGCTTCCCTCCCTCGCCCTCAGCAGCCCATGGGCACCTCCTGACAGCTGGATGGCCCTGGGGAATCTACCCCTTTGAAAGTGCTGACCTAGTCCCTTCAGATTCCCGATGAGGAAATCAGAGCCCAAAGGAGTAAAGCACACCACTAGTTAGCAGCTATGGATAGGAACAGAAAGAACCTGGGAGCTTTTCGGGACAGTTGCTTCTGTAAATCATTGTAAGTCCTAGCTCTTTAGCTAACACTGTGGTTTCTTTTGTCAGACCAGGTGAGATTAATTCGACTGGAAATGCATGTCTGTACTCCTGAGTTCCATTTCCGTGGAGACAGAGATGAGCCGTCCTTAGGGTGGGAGCGGAGAACAGGCAGGTTGGGTTGGCGGGCTGTTTCACAGTTCACCACCCAGCATGGGGCACTTGCCTGGGAAGGCCACTCTAGAGCAGAGGACAGGAACTCAGGACCCCAGAGGAAGTCCCCTGCCTCCTTGCCAACTTGGCCTCCACTCCAGCCACCCGTGAGCTCCAAAGTTGATCAGCTTTCCTCTTCCTTCCTTCCCATTCTGACCCAAGTCACTAAAGTATCATTGGAAAACCTTGGGCATCTTGGACTTTACTTCCAAGGATAATATAATTGTAATAATCTTGTATTTGTCTAGGGGTTTTTGGGTTGCAAAGCCCTTTCTCATACATTCCCGAAGATAGGCCCCACCCCCAGGCTATGACATAGGCAGACTGGTTTTATTTCTGCTCTGTAAGTAAGTGACATGACTTGTCCAAAGTTGTTGAGTTTGTGTCAAGACTAGAGTCTGACCACAGGTCTCCAGAATCCTGGGAGATGCTCTCTTTGTAGGAGAGGTCATGGGCATGGTAAAGCACCTGCACGCACTTGAAGATCAACAAAAGGGTGTTACCATTATTGTGTTACTGTTATTCTCGTTAACATAGGCATGATCCTTGGCCACTCGTGATTTCGGAGCATGAGGACTCCAAGGCTTGGTCATTCTCCAGACTTCTATAGGAGGTGGAAGTAACGGTTTGCTCTCTTCCTACACCTCCAAACGGTTGGGGCCTGAAGATGCCATATGGGGATCGGATGAGTAAGACTTAGATTTTCCTGAAAAGTGAAGCGAGTTGCCCGTGTGCCACATTCATAGAGATCTGTGTGACAACCAACTGGCAGGACAGCCGCCCTGGAGCTGCCTGGCCCACCCAGGCTCCAGAGGGCTGTGTGTGAGCTGCCATGTTTATTTATTTAGTGCCACTTGTTGATGCCTTGCTTCTGCAGGGGAAGCTGGCTGCTTCCTTTCCCCTGGCATCCTCTTTGCCCTCTGCAGGGTAGGACGTAACCTTTGCTGTCAACATGGGGACTTTTAATGGATACTGATGCTGTCCTGTGCCCTCAACATTCGGCCTAATATCTGGGATATTGGAAAGATTGGTGCAATGCTCTAATGGTGAAAGGCTAAGCCTGTACTTAAGCCTGTACTCACAGCTACTCCTCGCTAAGGAAAATAATCTCCCAGGGATGGCGTTGATTTTTCACACCCTAAGGGACATTTAGAAAGTAAACTGATGACCCAACTCGATACTGCTAATCATTCACACGCACCTCGTACCCAGTAGGCACTTACTAGATATTTGTCAAATAACCTTCTCTAGCAGTGGCTCCCAGTCTTCAGTGTACCTGCCAATGTTAGGATCACCTGAAGGGCTTGTTGAAACATGCAGCTTGAGGCCTCACAGGGTTTCTGAGTCATTTGGTCTGGGTAGGGGCTAAATAATTTCCGCCAAGTTCCAGGTGGTGCTGGTGCCTTATAGAGAAAACCATGGTCCAGAAGAGATTGGCAAAGGTTTTCTGTAAGGGCCAGATCGCTAATAATTTAGGCTTTGTAGCCATATTTTAGGCTTTGTGGGCTCTGTCTACTCAACTCTGCCATTGTAGCCACAGAAAATATGTAAATGAACAAGCATTGCTGTGTTCCAGTAAAACTTTATTTACAAAACAGATGGTAGACTTGTTTTAAAAAATGTTGTGTTGGGGCGCCTGGGTGACTCAGTTGGTTAAGTGTCTACCTTTGGCTCAGGTCATGATCCTGGGGTCCTGGGATTGAGCCCCGCACCAGGAAGTGGGGGGGGTTGGTCCCTGCTCAGCAGGAAGTCTGCTTCTCCCTCTCCCTCTGTCCTTTCCCCTTGCTTGTGCTCTCTCGTGCGTGCGCACCCTCTTGCACACATGCACACTCTCTCGTGCGTGCGCGGGCACACACTCAAATAAATAAAATCTAAAAAAATGTGTTAAAAATATAAAACTTTGTTTAAAAAAAAGTTGAGAACCAAATCTTCATTCCGGATGGATGTTTTTAAAGCCCTTAGGTGGGAATCAGTGTTAAAGATGCAGATATTGGTCAAATCCTATCTTGACTATTCACTGACCACATGACTTTGAAGGTCACTAATGTCTCTGTAGAACGAAGATAATCAAACAATGAAAAATCGGGGGGAATGCTAACATTTATCAAGTCTGAGTGGTGCTTACATGTTTTGTTTAATATCTCTATACTATTCTGCATGATTGAAATTTTCCAGCATTTTAAAATTCATGACTTTAAAAAGTTGTAATTACAGTGGACCCTTGAACAACATAGATTTGAATGCATGGATCCACGTACACTTGGATTTTGTACGCTACATTAAATGTATTTTATGTTTTTCTTAACGTTTTTTTCTCTAGCTTACTTCATTATAAGGCTGTATGTACTACATACAGCATACAAAATATGTGTTAATCGACTGTTTCATGTTCTCCTTAAGGCTTCCAGTCCACAGTAGGCTATTGGTAGTTAAGTTTTTGGGGAGTCAAAAGTGATACGTGGATTTTCAACTGTGGGGGATTAGGTGTCTATGCCCTTAACCCCCACAATGGTCAAGGGTCAACTGTATAATTCATTGGCATATGTGGCTTGGATATGAAACTTAGGTTTCAAAGTCAACCAAAAGATGAATCACCTTATAAAATCAAAATCACCTCTGAAATTCTCTCAAACCACGAGCACCTAGGCTCTTAGAAGGTCAAAAGCCAAGAGTAGCTTTCTTTGTGTATCTTTACACATAAGGAACACTAGACTAAAGGAGAAGTCAGGCTCACCATGTCACGGTGGAGGTGTTAGTCTCCGGCCCTTCACCAAAACCCTGCTCCACTGTTATCTTCCTTAATTCAGTTAATGGCAGCTCTGTATTTACAGCTGATTTGGGCCACAAAATTAGAATGATTCAGGAGGAGGAATTTAATAAGGAAGTGTCCTGATACGGACTTGAGGAATGAAATTGTTTTATATTTCAAGCAGGACATAAAGGTCTTTCGGCTCAACCCTCCACTTTTGCATATTAGTAAACAGAGGTCCAAGAAACAGAGGCACTAATCGACATAGATGGACCCACCTAAGCATTTAGTAGGACTGACTTGTTTTGTCCTCATAACAGCCACGTAAGATAAGCACTGTTGATTTCCCAGTCTACAGATGAGGCAGAAAGGATAAGTTATTTGTCCAAGGTCACGCTTCTGGGAGGTGATAGCCATGGGATTGAACCCAGGCAATCTGACTGCAGAGTCCGTGCTCTTTGGTTACGACACTCTGCTGTGTATAATGTTTATTTCCTTATCTGTAATCTGTGAATTGATGAACAAAAAGGCTACTTGAGAGAAAGCTGTCTTGTACCTTCAGTAATTTGTATGTTATGCTAGAGAAGGTAATGAAATTGCAGCAGGGGGCTATGGGAAGTGTACTTTCAGATCGTTTTCCAATTTTCACCTGATTATCCTGGAGTTTGCCCATGCAAATGCATATGATGCTTTGGAAATAGTGCAGAAGCAGGAAGAGGTCTCTGTTGGTTTGGGTGCATATCTGGTCTGAATACTATATTTCTAGAAAACTTGCCCAGAAGGAGATCACCCCAACTCCACTGAGTGGATCCAGGGTCACTCAGTTCAGCTTCAAAAATACGACCTGATTTCGTGTCTATCCTCTGCTGCAGCCTGCGCTGGGCACCAGAGATACCTCAGTATTACGGCATCTAAAACACCATGCCTGCCCTCAAGCAGTTTTATGACTCTACCTCCCAAAGTGGCAACATTGCTGGAAGCCCTGGTGTGTGCAAATTACACCCCGTAAAGAGAGGAAACACGGGTATTTATTGTATGACCCAAAATGGGCAGCCTTTTAAAACATGATGTGGCGGGGCGCCTGGGTGGCTCAGCTGGTTAAGCGACTGCCTTCGGCTCAGGTCGTGATCCTGGAGTCCCGGGATCGAGTCCCACATCGGGCTCCCTGCTCGGCGGGGAGTCTGCTTCTCCCTCTGACCCTCCTCCCTCTCGTGCTCTCTGTCTCTCATTCTCTCTCGCAAATAAATAAATAAAATCTTTAAAAAAAATAAAAAAATAAATAAAACATGATGTGGCAAAGTCCCACCACTGGTTGTATTATCCCAGAGAATGGCACACAGCCTTGTGCTATCGAACCTTGACACGCGGAGGGGGGAAGTGGTGGGGCCTGACCTTGGCTCAGTCCAAAGATGTGTTCCTTTGATGATGGAATGAACAATGTGCTTCTTCTCCCCGCAGGACCCCAGAAGCAAGCACAAGTTCAAAATCCACACCTACGGAAGCCCCACCTTTTGTGATCACTGTGGGTCCTTGCTGTATGGACTTATCCATCAAGGGATGAAATGTGACAGTAAGTAAGTTTTCTTTTCCAGTAGATGGTGAGGCTCTGCAGCTTATGCCCAGGGTTTACAGAGCACTTCAGCTTCACTACCCTTTCAGCATCAACTCATCAATAAAAAGAACTCGTTCAAATATATACCACACCGAAAAAAGTGTAGGACCTCTCTACTGTCAAAGTACTAATTTATTAAACTCCTTACTTGCCTAATTGTGAACCAAAAACAAAAACAAAAAAACAACCCCACCCGATTTATAAATGAAGTTACTGCTGTCATGGGTTTGTGTGTGTGTGTGTGTGTGTGTGTGTGTGTGTGTGTGTGTGTGTGTGTGGTAGAAATCTTCAGTCACTGTAAAATGCAGGCTAGTCCAACCCCAAAGCAAATGCCATGTGTTGAAAGAAGAATCCCCACCTCCAGATTCCACATTTGGTTAGGCTTCAAAATAAGCTAAGCAACCATAGTCATTATCTTCCTGTGTCTCTAATTAGTGGGTGGACTGTGGAAAAATCCAGTAGGCTCTCCTTAAAACTGAAACTACGATGAAAATAAAAATCAGACATCTGAAGTTCACTCGCCCGGCTGCGTGTTTGTGGACGGACCAAATTTCTATCAGTCCAGTTAGAGATGAAATCACTGAAGGCCACAGACAAGAAAGGCATCAGCCCCTCCATTCTCCCTTTTTTGTTCTGTGTGTATCATCATCAAGTAGCAGGTAGAAAGAAAAACAACTCTGGAAACTCTTTGCTTTGATAATTCTTACGAGATTCCCCAGGCCATTTATGTGTTTAAATAAAGATGTATACTTTCAGGGCATAAAAAGGTAATTATTGAACCTGTTTTTCTAGTAGACAGGGAAGTGTAACGGAAATATCAGTATGTTGCCATTCATTAATTACTGCTATTTATGGCCAAAAGCTTTCTATATGTATTCTACATGGAGCAAAGATAGCATGTATATAAGAACCAAGATTAAGTGAACATTGTAGAGCATATGGATATTTGTCAGCACACAGGGGTCCTTCGCCTTAGAAAGCTGTCCAATTTAATAGCCTAAATGAAACGTTTGTGATGATCCAGGCCAGTCATTTTCTGTGTTTTGAGAAACCCTCAGACTCCAAAGATATGGTTTTCAGGGGTTCTACAAGTGCAAATCCTAAGTGCATTTGTAAATCTACCTTTGAACTCTTAAAACCATGGAACACATGTGAACCCTTGAATATGTTACACACTTGAGCTTGACAAGTTGGAGGTGATGGCGGAGACCCTGTTACCAGCTTCACTCGTTGGGCAGGATGTGTAATCACGTTTCTCCCGCCATTTCCGCCTAACCGAGGAGTCCACCAGCTTGCATGTTGTTGGGCAGTGTTTACCATTTCTGCATACTCTCCTGCGACAGATCTATAGGACTCCACCCGAGTACAGAAGTAAGTGCGTTGTCAGAGCGGGACTGAGACAGCTGGTTTCAAAATTTTGTTTGGGTCAGAGGGCTTTATTGGTGATCCATGCATGTCTTTGTAATAAATAAATGGTATCAGTTCACATTTATTAACTAAGTTTTTGCTGATGAAGTAACACTCATCTGGTTTCTATGTTAGGACGCTGCTTAAGATTTTGTTTGAAAAATGGGTTCCATTACTAAAAAAAAAAAAGTTGCAAACTGCTGACCCAGACCAGTGCTTTTTGTTTTGTCATCTTTTGTTTTAAACTCTTTTCCTCAGAGTCATAGGGCTTCTGGGGCTGCTCCCCATGCTCCTTCCTCAAGGGAGGCAGGTAAGCAGATAGGTGCCAGGAGCCCAACCCCTTCACTTCACTTCTGCAGACAGGGAACCTCTCCCTGTGCCTTCACACATTGCAGGGTTAGAATACCATATACAGCTCTGCTTGGTAGGGGAAAGACATGAGCAGCCCCTTGTCCAGACCAGCCTCTTGGTTTGCAGAGCAGGAGACAGAATCAGAGAGAATGCTTGAGCTTCCCAAGATCGAAAAGCCACTCATGGTGCAGCCAAGACAAGAATTCCACCCAGGGTGCTCCCGCCTCCCATGCTCCCCTCCCCGCGGTGCTTCTCCTTTGCAGAGAGGCTGGCATTAATTTCTTTGAAGTTGCAATTCTGCCCCAGCACTTCAAGATAGGAGTTGGTGAACACACCTCCTGTCAACGGCCCGCCTTGTCAAGAAGCCTTTATATGGGCTGCATCGAGGTGATGCACGATTTGGAACGGTTAGCTTTGGAAATAGAAACCTAAATAGAATCCACATGTGTGAAGCAGCGGATGGTTCTTTCCTCATTGTGCGCATTATCCTTCCTGTATCGAATCATAGCAAGTATACGTTATTTGCAATGCTTTTTGCAATTTACTCCACCACGTTAAACACTCAAAAAACACTCGTTTGAGCGTGAAGGCTCCACCTTGAAGGTTACGGAAGAGCCTTGTAGCATCCTGTCGAGGTTGTGTGAGGATTCCAGTGGCCGTGGCCCCTTTGGGAAGCCTGAAGGTACAAGGACAGTAGGGCTAGAATGCCTACACAGAGTCTTATGTTTGTGTTCACGCAGGATTCTTTTCAGGGTTTCTTTGGTTCACTGCGCTGAGACTGATCTTTTTATTCCTCCCTGTCTCACCCATGTAATGTCACCTGGTAAGGAATGGCTTATCATGCCAGGCGTGTATTTGTTTTACTTAGAATAATATTTAAATATTTGAAGACAGGTTTAAAATCTCAAATACAAGTTCTTAAAAAAAAAAAAAGGCAACGTACTTAAGCCTTCTTGAAAAGACAGAGTTAACTAAGGAAAGAAATTAGATTTTTTATTAGTTAAATATTTGATGGGCGCCTGGGTGGCTCAGTTGGTTAAGCGACTGCCTTCGGCTCAGGTCATGATCCTGGAGTCCCGGGATCGAGTCCCGCATCGGGCTCCCTGCTCGGCGGGGAGTCTGCTTCTCCCTCTGCCCCTCCTCCCTCTCATGCTCTCTGTCTCTCATTGTCTCTCTCGCAAATAAATAAAATCTTAAAAAAAAAAAAAAAATATCTGAAGCATGGAAGAGCAGGCCCGGGGGGATTTTGCTTCAGTTACGACTGGAAAATATGACCCAGGTATTTTAAGGATATTGTCCTTCACATGAAGCCTGTGTTATAAAGACATCTGCTAACAGTTCTCCGAGTCACCAAAAACATTATAGCGAAGTATCGAGTTAGAGGGTAGCTCATTTTCACTTGTGCTCACACACCACAACACTGAGGAAGCGGTGGCTTGAGCCCATCTGTCAGCCTCACCCCTCGCTTTCCCGATTCCACAGCCTGTGACATGAACGTGCACAAGCAGTGTGTGATAAACGTGCCCAGCCTCTGCGGGATGGACCACACGGAGAAGCGGGGCCGCATCTACCTGAAGGCGGAGGTCACCGACGAGAAGCTCCATGTCACTGGTAAGGCTTGCTCACCGCGCAGCTTCTCCATGGGCACTCGGGTTGAAGCCAGGTTGACACCGAGGCAGGGGCTCATCGTTGTCCTCGGGGCCGCTCAGACTCAGAGCCACCGATTTCCCATGGACATGTCTCCCCGGAGACTGCTCTGTACGCCGACCTCCCAGCTACTCCAGTAGAGTCCTAACTGCGCTGTGGGTTGGGGTCTGACGGCCTGGCTGGCGTATTGTCCCCTGGTGCTGGGGGCGGCGGGGCGGGGCGGGGGTGGGAAGCAGGGACTGACTGACATTGGACTGACGCTGTCGGTGGGGTCCACTCTGCCCTCCAGGCCGGCAGCCAGGGCCCCAGCCTTACGCTCGTTCTCTTCTCTGCTGAGGCTCCCACCTGGTCAAAGTCCTGTATGGGGGGCAGGGAGCATGCAGCTTGGGAGAAAATGACCAGAAAGCAGTATGCGGCAAGGGATTCGGAAGCAGAAAGTTAGAAGGCCTATTGGCTAAACATTTCCCCGTTTTTTCTCTGCTATCAAGCTGCTGCTGTGGGCAGTATAATAGACCTCGCGGGGGACCGGTCGGAGCTTAATGGTGAGGGGCAGAGCTCGCTGCTAGACAAGAATGCCCTGGTGAGAGTTTCTAAAGGCTCGGCCCTCATTCATGTTGTTTCTGAATACAGCAAAGCACACTGGACCTGCGCCGTGCCTTCTCCCATAATAAAAGCCGCAACCATACAGTGCTGCTTGAGTTTTCCACGGTCTTCCCTGAGCCTCGAGAAGCTCACAGCCCCAGACGCCCCAGGCCCTGTGGGGGCATATGGTGCACGGACGAGGAAGGTCAGGCTCGTCCTGCAGCACAATGAGGAGTGTTGTCCTGGGACCCGTATGCTCATTGCCCTGCCATGGCCAAGAGTTGATTCATGGCTCTGCAGAATCAGCCTAGGAGACAGCACCCTTCACTGAAGTAGACATAGATCTTCCACACGCGAAAGCCAACGAGTCTAACTTAGAGCAACAGTCTAGGCCAGGCGTCTTGAGAATCCGTCTAAAGTGCTTTGCATAGATACAGCTCCGCTCTGTGGATATGAATCCAGCAAGAGTTTAATAACAGTGGCGACAGTAGCCGCCACGAGTGGTCCCCACAAAAGGGGCACTTTCTGAGCACGTCGCACAGGTCACTTCTCTAAACCTAGCTGGAAGTCTACTTTATTATCCTTACTTTAGGGATGAAGGCACCAAGAAATTATGTGGCTGGCCCAAAGTCAAGCAGGTGGTACATTTAATAGTTAAATGTTTAATTGCTAATAAGTAGAGATAAGGTATTTCAGGGTTAGTATCGATAAGAACTGGAACGTTGTCTTAGTTCTGGATGCTGTCATAAATACTATAGACTGGGTGGCTTAAACACAGACATTTATTGATCACAGTTCTGGAAGCTGGGAAGTCCAAGATCCAGGTGCTAGTTTGGTTCCTGGTGAGGACTGTCCTTTTTGGTTCGTAGGTGGTTGTCTAGCTGCGTCTTCACTTGGGGATGGAAAGAGAGAGGAAGCAAGCGCTTTGGTGTGTCTAAAAGACACACTCTCATGACTTAATTATTTCCCCAGGGCCCCATATTCAAGGGGCCAGGGCTTCCCATTACCTTAGGGGTTAGGGGCTCAACATATGAATTCTGGGAGGACACATAATTCAATCCATAGCAAATCTGTGTTTAAAATATGGTTGTTATTTGTGTGAAGGAAATGTAATCCTAAGTATGGAAAGCAAAACTCAGGGAGGTAACTAATAGGTAATCATTTGTATTAAACTCCTAAGTTAGAGTAATTTTAGATTATCAGAATCAGAATTAACTTTGATGTAGTGAGAACACAAATATAAATAATAAACCATAACAAGTAGAGCTCATGGTACAAATAAAAAAAAAATTTCGGAAGTAGTACAGGGTTCCCTTCACCCAGTCCTCCTGCCCCCAGTATTAATATTTCTGTATATCCATAGGGTAAGTATCAAGGTAGACACATTTTTATTTTTTTTTATTTTTTGAATATTTTATTTATTTATTTGAGGGAGAGGAGTGAGAGAGAGCATGAGCTGGGGTGAGGGGCAGACAACCGCCCCCCCCAAGTTGAGCGAGCCCGATGCGGGACTCGATCCCAGAACCCCAGGATCCTGACCTGAGTGAAGGCAGATGCTTAACCGACTGAGCCACCCAGGTGCCCCTCAAAGTAGATACATTTTTAAATACTACCTGGTAAATTTGTAAAAATATCTGTGTACCTGTAGTGATCACTAGAAATTATTTTAAAGAGCCAAAGAGAAGACACCAGATTTCTCTTAATCCAGTATGAAAAGACTGCCGGGGATACAAAGCAAAGCAGAAGCTGCCGACAGCTCCCTCTCCTGCATGACCTGCCCAGCCTCCTAACAATAGTTCAGGCACAGATTTGTCGGGAGGCATGTCTTCAATAACAATAGGTACCACATATTGGGTGCTTGGTATGTACTTACTGTTCATGAGACTGGACTTTTCTTTGTGCTAAGTGCTTTTTATTCCTTGTTTCATTGACCCCTCAAACAATGCCATAAAGTGCTATTATTATCCTCAATTTTGAGATGTGCAGATGAGCTGAGAGAAAGGAAGACATTGTTCCAAGTTACAAGGTAGAAAGCAACGGTGCTGGAGCTTGAATCCACGTCTGACCCTTGCTTTCAGTCCCGAGGCTGTGAACCTCCCCATTCTCTCATATTAATTAAAGAGTCTTCTTTTGAATAAATAGCAAACCCATAAATATTCACCAAACCCCTGTTCAGCACTCCACAGGTTCTGTGAGGGTACAGAAGGTCCCAATGAGAGATTAAAACCAGGGGAGCAAAAAAGGAACTCATGAAGGAATGAATGGACATCCAAGTGCATGCAAAATTAAATGCTTGATTAGGTGGGTGCTAAACGGTAATCGTGGAGAAGGGAACTGAGAACCGCAGTTATTTGAGAGGCAGAGGAAGAAGAGTTCCAGTAAAGGGCCCAGATGGAATGGCGGAAGCAGCCTGGCTTTAATGAGAATGCAGGTGTAAACAACGAACCATAACGAGCAGAGCTTATGTCCAAATGCAAGTGTTATCTTCAAAAATGCACTTAACCCCTGAGCAGCTGTGTTGATGGTTAGATTAGCTCAGCTCCATTTTACCTGTGCAGAATCACTCAAATTGAACATAATTCCCAAAGTAAAGTAAATAAAAGTAAAACAGAAATCAGCCTTTTGAAATCAGACATGAGTTTCCTTTCTAGATCAGTATGGTATTTATGGGAAAGACCTCCGTTTTAGTGGTATATTTTTAATTTTTTGCCTCTGGGCAGTGGTGCTGATGTTATCTGAACAGTGTCATTTTTATTTCTTTCAGTATGCGATTTTAATAGGTTTTCTACATTCTTGGTGCTTTTTTATTTGGTTTTTGGAGGAATGGTAAAAAAAAAAAAAAAAGAATTCCCTCATGGAAACAAATTTTCAATTTACTGTTGTAAGGAAATGGAAAAAATATCGTGCTTTACAGCTGCTGCAGGAACACATGTCTCCCACAAACAGATCATTCTGCAGAAGAATCTCATTTTTCTCAAATACTCCGGGTGGTTAATTTGGCTTGGAGATCGAAGTTCTCCTGCGAGTTCCGAGGGGGAGGGGAAGGCTCGGGGCAGGATCTGAGGCTCCTTGCAGCAAACGGGTCTGCCTTCTAGGGCAGTTTGCAGTTCGGTGCCCATGTCTCTCCACCCCAGCCATCAAGACTGGTCATCACGGTATTGTGATGAAGCAATAATATTCCCTCTGTGTGTTTTTCCATCTTATGAGCGTGGAGCCTACACAGTCAAGGCAGTGAGACTCAGCTTTGGGTAACAATCATTGATTCTTCGATTCACCCATTCATTATATACTTATTGAGCATGTCTTTGGCTCTCTCAAGGTGCCAAGGAAGCAAAGATAATTAAGACATGGCCCTTATTGTGGAATGTGTGGTCTTTGTGGGGTGGGGGGATGGATTAAGACATAAAAAAGGGACGACCGGGTGGGTATGCCAGGTGCCTTTATTTCTTTTTTTTTTATTATGTTATGTTAGTCACCATACAATACATCATTAGTTTTTGATGTAGTGATCCACGATTCATTGTTTTGCCAGGTACCTCTAAGTGCAGCGGGAGCTGGGGTGAGCCATGCCTCACCCGCCCTGCGGAAGCTGCAGACGGCTCCGTGTAGCCAGTGACAGGGAAGCTGGGAGGACATTTCAGACAAAGATGCAGCCGCTGGGGAAGGGCATGGTGTGTTTAGGAAGCTCGCACAGTCCAGGACTCAGAGAATTTGGAGTGTGAGGTGGGGAGAGCTGGAGGGAAATTTCTTTCCGTTTTCAAGGAATCCGGGCTATAGTCCTCATAGTTCACAGATTGTACTGTTCTTAGGGGTCATGTAGTAAGGTTAAATATCTCTTTTTCAAACAGGAGGATTTTAAGTTCCAGTTGGTTGTGTTTTCAAGGATAGGGCATCAGTCTCCTAGCCTGAACTCCGCGCCTCACCCCGAGGTTCACAGTGACCCTTGACTTTTCTTTGTCACTGCTGGGAAAGGGGGCAGAGCAGGTAGCCCACTACTGATTGCCCAAAAGCTTTATAGGGATGCTTTTCCCAATGGCAGACAGGCTTGTGGGATATAATAATCAGTGTGGGGCTGCCAGCAAGGAGCTGGACCTAGCTGCTTGCTTAAAGGAAAAGGTATTACTCAGAGGTAATTTCTACAAAATAAAATCTTGGCTGTGGGGGGCTCCTGGGTGGCTCAGATGGTTAAGCATCTGCCTTCGGCTCAGGTCATGATCCCGGGGTCCTGGGATCGAGTCCCACATCGGGCTCCCCGCTCAGCGGGGAGCCTGCTTCTCCCTCTCCCGCTACCTCTCTCCCTGCTCATGCTCTCTCTCTCTGTATCTCTGTCTCAAGTGAATAAATTTTAAAAAAGAAAAAAAATCTTGGCTGTAGGATTTGGATCCAGCTCAGGCACATGGCCGGTGATGCAGCTGATGTAGCTGGTCTGTGGGTTGGGATAGAGAGAGGAGGTCAGCAAGAAGCTGCTTACCTCGAGTATCTTCCGATTGTCCATTATTGGGGATAATACATTTGATCACCTAGTTCAGGTATTTTCATCAGATCCCTCCACTACAGGGGTACCCTTTTCTGTTAAATAAGGAATCTGGGTGTCATACTTGGAGACCAGCAATCTTCCACCCAGTGGTTTTAGCATCCATGGATGGGTCATAATCAATTATTACACTGATGGTTGCACAATGTGACTTTCTAATTCTGCAGTTCCTTCTATGATCATTTTCTGGCATTCATCTGAAAGAAAAGCTTTTCCTTTACCTCTCCCCTACATCGAACTCATGACCCTGACATCAAGACCTGAGCTGAAATCAAGAGTCAGATGCTTAACCGACTGAGCCACCCAGGGGCCCCTCCCCTACATTTTTTTTTTTAAGATTTTATTTATTCATTTGAGACAGAGATAGAGAGAGAAAGCATGAGCAGGGAGAGAGGCAGAGGGAGAGGGAGAAGCAGGCTCCTTGCTGAGCCAGGAGCACGATGTGGGGCTCGATCCCAGGACCCTGGGATCATGACCTGAGCTGAAGGCAGACGTGTAACCATCTGAGCGACCCAGGCGCCCCTCCCCTACATTTTTTAAAGTAGCAATTTGGGCTCATGAGTTCTTTCCTACTGTCAATTTTTTATGTTCAAATTGTTCAAAATACAGCCAGTGGGAGCCCCTTCAAACTGGCTCTGTGTCCTTTTGACGTAATCCGTCAGGTTTTTTTTGTTGTTTGTTTGTTTTTTCTTTTTAGCACTTCATTTCTTTCTGGAACAGAAGAGCCCACCTTGCACTTAATATCTCCGAGTAGCCCTGGGTATTTTTTTTTTTTTAAACTGGGAAATAAGAATCCATGGTCTGGGTGCTGGGGTGCTCATTGCTTCTGGGGTGTTACTCTTTCTCAGCTCTTGCAGCAGACAGAGGTAATGACTCCACACCAGTGCTTCTGGTTCTGATCGTAGCTCAGACTGAAAGGGTAGGCCTCCTAATGTGATGTAATAGAAGGTACATGATATTGCCTATTAGGTATTTTTGCCAAAATCTTATAACCTGAATCTAATCATGAGAGGGGGAGGGGGAAGCAGATAAATCCAGATACTGGGACATTCTGCTTGTTAACCAGTCTGGACTTTTCAAAAATGCCACGTGGCAACCAAGTGCAACCTGTAATACTTGATTGGATCCTGGATCTAAAAAAGACAACTATAAAGGGTTTTGGGTGACAGTGGGGGGCTGAGGTGGGGAATGTGAATCTAGATGGTATTTTAACCAACTGAGCCACCCAGGCGCCCTGGATGGTATTTTAGATAATGTTTTTATATCAGTGTGAAATTTCTGGATGATAATGGTGATGTGCTTTTGAAGGACAGTGCCGATGTCTGCAACTCACCTACAAATGGCTTGGTAAAAACAAAAAAACCAAAGAGCTGAAAATACATGTAGGTACGTACACACAGAAAGCT
>NW_028058339.1:0-8552 GCF_054177405.1 Leptonychotes weddellii
GTATTAAGGAGGGCACGTACTGCATGGAGCACTGGGTGTTATACGAAAACAATGGATTGCGGATCACTACATCAATAACTAATGATGTATTGTATGGTGACTAACATAATAAAATTAAAAACTACAAAAAAAAAAAAAATCAGCCATAGGTGAGACACAGACATTTACTTCTAGCTAGTACTGGCATATCATACAGAACCATCTGCAAACCAGGATTTATTTCTTCCTCACTTAATTACTCTCCCCATAAGGAATATTCTTTGGGTTACAGAAGAACTGGCAGTGTGGTAGGCTGGAAATATAAGCCACCTGCTCCTGCAATTCATAATTCAAGACTTTCTCTACTCTGGTACAATATGCAAATACATTTACTTCATGATGAAGTGCAGTTAGGAGGCTTGTTTCTATGGCATTGGGGATCAGGTAACAATCATGATGGGCTGGATCAGCTATATGATCAGTTGATGTCCCAAATTTGGGATTTTATTATCTGAATGGGCCAACAGTAAGCCAAGAGCAGCTTTTCAAATGGAAAATAGTTACTTACCAAAAAGGACATACCTTTGCATCCAAAGACTAGTGACCTCTACTGTAATACTGTGTATTAGAGCTAGCCAACTGACTGTATTCAGTATCCTAGTCTTCCATGGACATTTTTAGCACCACTGAATCTGCTAACTCACAAGAGCAAAAATGTTTGGAATGTAGCCTAGACAAGCTGGAGTACCTCTTCTAGCTCTGGCCCCTATTCAAAGCTGGCAGCTTCTTAGGTCATCATGTAAATGGTCAGAGTAGCACAACCAAATATATATAATCTTCACTATCTAATGATGCCCCCAAGCATTGTGCCTCCTTTTAAAGTGACAGGGGTGTAGGGTGCAAAACTTCACACTGGAAGGCAAATTTCAACATGCCCAGACTAATAAAACTCCAGAAATTTCACTGATGGGGCAGCATCACCAATTTATTAGGTTCTGGCTGGAGTATGTCTTAACAAAACAATTAGAGAACTTGCTACTTCTGTTCTTAAGATACTATAAACGTGATAGCATCAATGAAGTGAGCCTGTGTGAGGTCCTGTTGGAAGAGTGAGATCATCAAGATTCCCAAGAACTAAATTGTGGCACAGAATCATAGCATTAATGTAATCCCTGAGACAAGTAAATAGAGGTATCCTGCTTCACTTCCAAGAGAGAAAAAAACAAAAACAACAACAACAAAAAAAAATTCTAGTGTTCTCTGGAATGTAGTACGCCATTTGGGAGATCAAGAACTTTGTACCAAGTGTCAAGAACCAAATGCTGGTTTCTTAAAAAAAAAAAAAAAAAAAAGATTACCTCTAGGACAGCAACTGCCATTGGAGTTCACTTGATTAACGTTACAATATCCTCCAGGACCCAGCTGTCTTATAAATAAGCCAGGCCCATCCTGAGTAGATTCCACATGTTACCTGATCCACAAGACACAATCTGACCACTAGCCCATAAAATTTTGCTTTCCTGGAGGATTTGTTCAGTATAATAACCCCCGAAAGGTCTGGATGTTTTTGTTTTTCCAGAAAACTATTTTTCTAGTAAATAGAAATAGCTCTCTTTGGGGAAGGCTGGGAAGAAACTTCTGTTATTACTATAAGATCTTTCTTCAAGGTACAGTGCCAACACTTTATTCAGAGGCCCTACGTGTGTAAATTGACTTAACTCTGAAAATTGGCTGAGAAGCCAAGAGTTTCTATCATGGTTTCCCAAGTAAGACTGAGAGTTTTTTCTGTTATAAAGATTCAGTAGAACTAAGCAGGGGGTCTACTTCTTTGATCTTTAGGATAGGTTAACCACACAGATAGCTTTGGAACATTCCAATTACCAGTCCCCTCTAATGTTATTTTGACACCACACCAGCAATTTAAGTGCTATTACATGCTTGACCTCTGCAACCTAAAATTCCGTATACCACTGCAGCATTTCTTACACATATACCTGGCCTACAGAGAACCCCACCATCCGGGAGTTTTTGCAAAGATGCAGAAGCACCTCTCACCAAGGTAGTACTCAAAGCCTTGGTGACTGGCTGTTTGTCTCTCTCAGCAGAGTTAGGTTATGGATGAGCCAAGGGAGGAGGAACATGATTTTAGATAGGGCTGAACTTATTTATATAGGTGAACATAATGTAGATCCTAGATCCAACATGTTAGCTAGAGCAGCTGGGAGTGGTTCTAATTGGTTTGTTGTTGTTAGATTTAAAAAACTGGACTCATCTATGGTAATGCTAAAGAAAGCTCAGATGCTAGAAAACCTTATGTTCCTCTCCCTCTTGGTTTCACATATATTTTAAAAATACCCTATATAAATGCAAGAAAACATCAACTTTATTGTGACATTTTATTTCTTTATGAAAAATAATTCTGAATCCAATATGGCAAAATGTTAATACATGTGAAATCCCCCTCTGCTTATTTGCATGTTTGAAATGTTTTAGGAGCTCCTCCCCCTAGCTCCTAGTTAGAGAGCTTTTCTCCCAGGAAGAACAGGATATCAGCATTTCTCATCCTGCCACCAGCCACCTGTTGCTGAGACTAAATCACAGGTGAATGTGGTTGAGAGTTGGGAGCTCCTCCTGCCCAGCCCCAACTTTGGAACAGAGGCTGTATCTTGGCCACACATTCTAAGAATTCTGGGGCCTGGACACTCTTTGTCTGCTCAGAAGACAATGGTTCCATGCCAGGAGAGACAAATTCAGAGGATCTCACGCTGCTGCCCAACCCCTCCACCAACTATTCAGCTCAAAGAGTGGGGTGTCACTCAGAGAGGAGCTTGCCATGGTCCATACCCCCAGCTCCAGAGCCCTAGTTCATAAGTTTTGCCTGGAGGAAGAAACAAGCTACAAAATAGATATCTTCTAATCTTTTCCCACAGGAACTGACTTCATTTTTAATAGAACATGGAGAAGTTCAAGCCTTAGGAAGCTCTCAGGAACAATGCAAATTGTGATAAAAGCCAATTGGAAGGACAGTCTATCAAACATTTAAAGAAGAATTAACACTTCTTTCTTCACAAACAATTCCGAAATATAGAAGAGGTGTAAATACTTCTCAACTCATTTTATGAGGCCAGTATTGCCCTGATACCAAAACCAAAGACATCTCAAGAAAAGAAAACTGTGAATCTAGATGCAGAAATCCTTAGCAAAATACTAGCAAAGTCCAACAACCTATAAAAAGAATTATATCCTTATAAATTATAACAAGTGGAATTTATCCCAAGGATGAAATGTTAGTTTAACATCTGAAAATCAGCTAATGTGTATCAGTAGAATAAAAAAATCAAAATCACATGAGATGCAGTAAAAGTATTTGAAAAAATTCAACACCCTTTCATGATAAAAACATTCACCAAAAACTAGGAATAGAAGAGAAAGAACTTCCTCAACCTGAAAGAAGACATCTATTAAAAACCAACAGTTAACATCATACTTAATGGTAAAAGGCTGGATGCTTTCCCCCTAATACCAGGAACAAGACAAGGACATTTCAATTCATTATTGTACTAAAGGTTCTAGCCAAGGCAATTAGGTGAGAGAAAGGCTGGCTGCTCAGACATGTAAATGCATCAATATGAGCTTCAGTGAACATTCATTATAAGCGGTGGTCTCCCTGAGAAAACAATCACCCTGTGGCTAAAAATCCACTTCAGAGCATAAATTTCCCTAACTAACCCTATCTCATCATGATCACTCACCTACTTTGCATCCCCTTCATCAATACTTCAACAAGTATTGATCTATATTGTAAGTAAATAGTTTTTTTTCCAAGCTGTTTTCTTCCATTCATTATATTTCTATTCGAAAGAAACCACTACCTACTTTTTTCATTGGCACACAGTTGAATAAATGAATTAAAATTTTATTATCCTGGCTTTCCCATTTTGTACATTCTTGCCTTCACAGAAAATCTTCCTAGATTTGCACAGCTTCACTTTCTCTAGAAGTAAAAGGTAAGCACTCTCTCCATCACTAAAGTATTAGTATTCCTTATTTCTGTAATAAGCAGCATCTCAGAATCTGTATTCAGGCAGAAGTACATACATCTGATGATTTCTACCCTAGCAATTATGCTTCACTTTCTTTTTTTTTAAGATTATATTTATTTATTTAAGAGAGAGAGAGAGCACAAGTGGGGATGAAGGGCAGAGGGAGAGGGACAAGCAAACTCCCCATTGAGCAGGGAGCCTGATGTGGAGCTTGATCCCAGAACCCTGAGATCATGACCTCAGCTGAAGGCAGATGCTTAACCAACTGAGCCACCCAGGCACCACATGCTTCACTAAGTTTCTAATAAAAATGACTTTATGCTTAGTATTGAGCCAGTCATTCAAAAATATTTATTGAATGAATGCTGTATGTAGAATTCTATACCAACCCCCTTAAAGAAGTAAATACAGTAAAAGAATATAATATAAACTGGGGAATAAAGGACTCAGGAGACCAACAGGGAGCCAATCTGGGTTGTAGTTACAGAGTTGTGATATGATTTGAGCCAACTAATATTATCTCTGTGACTTTCAATTTCCTTTGCCAAAAAGGTCTCAGGATGGCAAAGAAGTTTCATCTCAAGTACCTAATCCAGTTGATTGTTAATGATGCCTTGAGTCCTGGGAAAAAAATGTGAGGCTCAGTACAGACCTAGTGAAAAGGGTGCTATGATGAATTCATGATGTCTGTCACAGTCATAAGTGAGAGAAGTTTGAAAAGAGTATATTAACAGTTTGCCATCTCTAAATTATTTAAATGTAAAGACTCCTCAAAATTTTTAATAAAACATGATCTGATTCATCATCTTCTGCATTCTAATGTAATACTAAATTATCAGTGATAAAACAATGAGAATTTACTTTCTTAAACTTTAACTTGTAATTGATTTTTTTGTTTTATAGGGTACAATACTTCTTATAAATGACTAAGAACATCTAGCATATAATTTTTAAATATATTCCGTATTAAAGTATCAAGTGAATTTAATTATCCAGGTGACCAGAAAATTAGAGCAAAAGTTGTAAAAAGTGTTGAATGACAATCTCAGTGAACGCTCATTGTTTGAATTCAAAATATCACTTATGTCTTATCTTAAAACATTAAATTTCCCAATTTTTGTGAGTGTTCTAGGATAAAACTTTATTTCACTCTTATAGACCACAGTTTGCTGTTAATATCAACAGTAACTATTTTATGCCTAGTTTTTTTTAATGTGTTATATGTATCCCACAAATATATACATATATATGTATATATATAAAAGCTTTGGTTTGAATGCTAACCAAATGATTTTGTGTCAAGTTGCAAAACTATAAACAATAAAGGTAGAATTTTGTGGTTTAAAAAAGTGATTATTAATTTTTAAAAAGTGATTATTTAGTTTTTATTTTGGTATTTGAGACATTTATTAATGCTTGGCCAAATGTGATCCACCTAGAATTGTGAGCCAACTGACTTCTAATACACTGCTCTCTTAGATGAAGCAGTGTTAATACTATTTGGGTTCCACTGGTTGAGCAAGACATCAGTAATTTCTCATTTTCCCACATAAAACCATATTTGTTTTTTTAAGAAATGTATTCCATTCTTTTTCCAGAAATCTAAACACTATTAATGTTATATTATTGCTCTTTTTCCTTTCAAGGGGGCCTTTTAAAAATGGTATCCGTACATTCTCCATTTTTTAAATTTTATTACATTTTAATTAGAACATAGTTAACATACAGTGTTTTATTAGTTTCAGGTGTACAATATGGTGATTCAACAATTCTGTACATTACTCAGTGCTCCTCACAACAAATGCACTCCCTAATCCCCCATCACCTATTTCACCCATTCCTCCCACTCATCTCCCCTATGGTAACCCTCAGTCTGTTCTCTGTAGTTAAGATCTGTTTCTTGGTTTGTCTCTCTCTCTTTTTATTTCTTTGCTTGTTTGGTTTTTTTTCCTTAAATTCCACATATGAGTGAAATCATATGGTATTTGTCTTTCTCTGACTGACTAGTTTCACTTAGCCTAATACTCTCTAGCTCCATCCATGTCATTTTCCATTTTTTAATGGGAAAGAATATCTATACGCATTTTGCCAATGACACATGAGTTATTTATTGACATAAACAGAAAAAATGTATTTAAAATGATTCTTGTTTATTTTACATAAAGATTCAGTAGGTACATTTATCTGGCAAAAGGGAGGGATTCTGGTATATCAAAAATTCTCCATTTTTAGTTTATATTTCCTCATGTGTCCTCCCATTTTCACTTCCTTGGCTCTTCCACCCATGGTTTATAAATATATGATTTACATGCCATTCATGGCAACTCTGGTAAAGATGACTATGAGCAGAGATTTTATTTTGCTCACCTTACCCAAAAAAAGTCATAACTCAGAAATAAACTCCTTGCAAACTTACTGATAATCCTAAGAATCTAATAAGGTTATGTAGATTTATTTCCAATTTGATACACATCAAAAACTGATTAAAAATGTATAATAAAGAATATTAGAGCTTTCTATAATGACTGTAATTCTCAATGACAACAAAAACTTTCTGCTGTCAAAGTGTACAAGAAAACATTCTTTGCTATATTACCTTTTGCTCAAAGAGCTTAAGATTCATCTTGCAACTCTTTAGTTCACCAGTTGGTTCTAATTTTATAACAGCATAAGAGGCAAATAATGTGATTTATTAATGTGATCATTTATCCGTATTTTTATAGCATTGATTCCTGTTTCCATGATGTTCAGCATCTGTGTCAACAGACAGCTAGAAGACATTATCAGTAAACAGAGGGAAAATGTCTACAAAATGGATTGAGCAACCAAGGAATCACCAAACCAGGCATAGATTAACACTTTAGAAATAACTGTAAATTATTTACAACAAAGCACTACATTTAAAAAACTAAAAGGCATGTATATGTTAATGCATTTATTTAAATTATTTTTGAATCATGAAATTCTAAAATTCTATTTAAGATATTTTAATTGATAAGTATCAAGTACAAAGCTATTCGTGACTAAACCTTAACAATTCATTCAGTATGAAGCTGGAACAAGATAAAGTCCCTGACTTCAAGAATCTCACAATCTATTCAAGTAGGCAGATGGGTAAGGTAATTATTCCAGTCCTTACTAGGGTAGCAAAGGGTATGCAAATCAGACTGGAAGCCCCATTACACCTTTCAATGGAAGTGATTTGGAGCTTAGATATGATGGTAGAGTACACATTCATTTAAAAATCAGGTGGTGGAAAGACATTCCAAGTGGAGGGAAGAGCATGTGGGAAGTCATGACAGCATGACAGAAGATGACGTAATCTTGACAGTGCTAGTGGTTCCAGATATCTAAAGATGAGGCAAGAGCAAGTAAGAGCCAGATAATAAAGACACTTATACGATAACAGGATGATAGGTATTAAGGAGGGCATGTGTTGTGATGAGCACTGGTGTTATATGCAACTAATGAATCATCGAACATCAAAAACTAATCATGTACTATATACAGTAGCTAACTGAACATAATAAAAAAAAATAAAAAGTAAAAAAAACAAAGGTTATTTTCAACAAAAATTTTATTCTCTCACATATTTGTTATTATTATTACATATAATTGAAAAAGCATTGGTTTTCAGTTAAAACTCTTGCCAAATCAGGGGGCGGAGCAAGATGATGGAGGAGTAGGAGACCTGGATTTTGTCTCCTCTCAGGAATTCAGCTGGATAGGGATCAAACCATTCTGAACACCTACAAACTCAACAGGAGATCGAAGAAATGAAGAGCAACAACTCTCTCATCAGAGAAGCGACCACTTTCTGGAAGGTAGGACGTGCGGAGAAGTGAATCCGAGGCGATATTCGGGAGGATAGACGGCGGGGGAGGGGCCTCCGTAGGCCGCTTCTGGCAAGTGATAGAACCACGGAGCACAAAGTCGGAACTTTTAAAAGTCTGCTCCGCTGAGGGACGTCACTCTGGTGGCTAAGTGGGGGGTGGAACCCTCCGGGACAGTGTGGTCTCAGGACCCTTGGGGTCACAGAAAGACCGGGGGTGCCTGAGTGCGGCAGAGCTCCCAGGTATCGGAGCAGGGAAGCCGGCTGCAGAGGCGGAGCCCAGGCGCAGGCTCTCAGCTCGGGGTTGCCCTAAACCGTGATCCGCGGCACAGTTGGGCCACTGCTCCTCCAGCAGGGACCCAACATGCGGCAGATCCGGAGAGACTCACCTTCCTTCCCCGGGAGGAACCGCGCGGGAGTGCACCGCAGGGATCTGCTGGGTTTGGAGACTCCACACTGGGTCGGGTGCCAGAGATAGAAACGCGCGGTCACAGGCCGGGCGAGCACGGAGTGCGGCCGGAGACCGGGGAGACAGGAGTGACTGACGGCTTTTCTCTGGGGGCTCACTGAGGAGCGGGACCCTGAGTTCTCGGCTTCTCGGGGCGGAGATTGGGAGGCCGCCATTTTCACTCTCCGCCTCCAAAGCTGTACGGAAAGCTCGCAGGGAATAAAAGCCCCGGAGTGCAAACCCGAGCAGA
>NW_028058340.1:0-398 GCF_054177405.1 Leptonychotes weddellii
CCCTTGTGTTCTGGCCAAAAAACTCTGATTTTACGGTCCACATTTACATAAATAAGGTTGTGAGATGGAAGAGTACACGTCCCCAGTCACATGAAACAGGACCAGAGGGGGCTCCAAATATGGGGGATCCCACGGACCAGTCGACCTGCTGCCATCGAGCATGCACACCCAACACACCCACACCAACACACACTCACACCAATACTCACACATCCAACACACACACAACACACACTCATATATTCAACACACACAACACATACTCATACAGGCCAACTCACACCAACACCTAATACAACACCCACTCCAAACACACCCCCCCACACCAACACACTCACACATCCAATATCCACACACACCCACACCAACACACACTCACACATCTAAGACACATACAC
>NW_028058341.1:0-398 GCF_054177405.1 Leptonychotes weddellii
GCCTGGGTGGCTCAGTTGGTTAAGCGACTGCCTTCGGCTCAGGTCATGATCCTGGAGTCCCGGGATCGAGTCCCGCATCGGGCTCCCTGCTCGGCAGGGAGTCTGCTTCTCCCTCTGACCCTCCTCACTCTCATGCTCCCTGTCTCTCATTCTCTCTGTCTCAAATAAATAAATAAAATCTTTAAAAAAAAAAAAAAAAAAAATTCTAATGCAAAAGCAATGTGACATTTGACATTTTATCTGCTCCTGGGAATGATCTTCAGACGTATACATGGTAGGCCCCCATGCTGCAGATGAGGTGAATAGTACAGGTACTGAAAGAGCACAGACTTTGGAGTGAAAGATGTGGCTTCTAATCTCAGCTCTGCCACTCCTTAGCTGTGGGATATTGAACACAA
>NW_028058342.1:0-398 GCF_054177405.1 Leptonychotes weddellii
AGAGAGAGAGCACAAGCAGGAGGGGCAGAAGGAGAAGGAAAGAGAATCTCAAGCAGACTCCACACTGAGTGTGGAGCCCAACACGGGGCTCAATCTCATGACCCTGAGAACATGACCTGAGCCAAAACCAAGAGTCAAATGCTTAACCAACTGTGCCACCCAGGCACCTCTTTCTTCTAGTTTTATAAATAGTATGGAGGGGCGCCTGGGTGGCTCAGTTGGTTAAGCGACTGCCTTCGGCTCAGGTCATGATCCTGGAGTCCCTGGATCGAGTCCCGCATCGGGCTCCCTGCTCGGCAGGGAGTCTGCTTCTCCCTCTGACCCTCCTCCCTCTCATGCTCTCTGTATCTCATTCTCTCTGTCTCAAATAAATAAATAAAATCTTTAAAAAAAATAAA
>NW_028058343.1:0-398 GCF_054177405.1 Leptonychotes weddellii
AATGGCACTCTTCCAAGAAAGTAGAGCATCCAAAATACCTGAAGGTTGAAAAACAAGAGATTTATCTCAGCCGAGGAGGGTTAAAACTCAGTTAGATATTGTTTGAATATTTCTTGGTTCTGATTTGGCTTGATGATAAAGGGGAGAATATTACAGAGAGAAGCCATTGACTTGTATCTGTCCCTTTTTTTTTTTTTTTAATTTTTTTTTTAAAGATTTTATTTATTTATTTGAGAGAGAGAATGAGATAGAGAGAGCATGAGAGTGGGGAGGGTCAGAGGGAGAAGCAGACTCCCTGCTGAGCAGGGAGCCCGATGCGGGACTCGATCCGGGGACTCCAGGATCATGACCTGAGCTGAAGGCAGTCGCTTAACCAACTGAGCCACCCAGGCGCCCCT
>NW_028058344.1:0-398 GCF_054177405.1 Leptonychotes weddellii
AGCCGATGAAAACACAGCGGTTTCCCTTTTATACTTCAGACAGTATCATACCAGTTTTCTATATTCTTAAAGATTCTTTGTAAATAGGATTTTTCTTAATGGCTGAGTAATACGCTGTGACGTGGGTAAGCTTTTTTGGTTTAAATTTTTCCTATGACAAACAAGGTTTTGATTCTCATCTGTCAACAAAATAGTATTGTAGTATTTATACTACTGGGTTCACAGGACCTGCCTGGATGTTTTCACTGCATGTCTTTGGCACAAACAAGATGGGTTTTGACCAGTCATTTCTACTTCCTTTTATGTCAGTTCCGTCCCCTTCTGAGGGTCCTGTGTTCCCACGACTGGTATCCCCGAGCCGCTCAGGGGAGGGCACTCACTTCTCATTACTACACGTG
>NW_028058345.1:0-398 GCF_054177405.1 Leptonychotes weddellii
GAAGCAGACTCCCCGCTGAGCAGGGAGCCGGATATGGGGCTCGATCCCAGGACCCCGGGATCATGACCTGAGCCCAAGGCAGACACTTAACCCACTGAGTCACCCAGGTGCCCAGAGACAATGGAGATTGACAAAGTTGAGTATCAAAAGGAGACAGACCAGGTCTGAAGGGAGCTGGCCAGAAGAGATTGGATCATGGAGCTGTCCATGCTGAGCATAGGGAACAAAAGCAGAAGTGAAACAAGGAAGGAAAATCAGCCAGAAGCTAGCAGACACCTAGTGAAACAGGATGGGTGCTTCTTTCCCTCAGCAGCAGGCTGAAAACAGAAGCAAAGCTCAAACAGAAATATGGCAGATTCACTTTAGTGCATTCACGCCTTTATTTACGTATTCAGAAC
>NW_028058346.1:0-398 GCF_054177405.1 Leptonychotes weddellii
ACCACGTGACCAGAAGGCACTCCTAACACCTGGGAGCTGACACGGTATTATTTGAAAGAAGTGGATTAGTTGTAAACATACTGCAAGCTGTAGGGCAGCAAGGAAAACCAGTGAAAAAGTAGTTTAGCTGATTCGCTACAAAAGGAGAGAAAACAGAACCGTATAAAATGCTCAATTAAAACCATGCAAGGCAGAAAAAAAGGGGAAGACAAAAACAGGACAAAGACCAAAGGCAACAAATAAAGAAGAGTCACGGGTGTGGTCGACATTAGTCCAACGGTATCAGTCATTACTGTGACCGTCAATGGTCCAAACGCACCTATGGAAAGACTGACCATCAGAGTGGATCAAAGACACAGCTCAACTGTATGTAGTCTACGAGAAGCCCACTTTAAATA
>NW_028058347.1:0-398 GCF_054177405.1 Leptonychotes weddellii
TTAGGCTAGGTCCAGTAGGTTTTTGCTAATTCAAATGGAAATTCTTAGCAAACATATGCTTTATAAAAGTTTGTCTTCTAATTTGTGTACAATCATGGATTTTCAGCTCATTAAACTTTAAAGAAAATCTCAAGAGTGACTTGTTTTGGTCTAAGCATATTCTGAAATTCTGCAATTATTGTCTAAACAAGAATTTGCTCGGGTGCCTGGGTGGCTCAGTTGGTTAAGCGACTGCCTTCGGCTCAGGTCATGATCCTGGAGTCCCTGGATCGAGTCCCGCATCGGGCTCCCTGCTCGGCAGGGAGTCTGCTTCTCCCTCTGACCCTCCCCCCTCTCATGTACTCGCTCTCTCTCATTCTCTCTCTCTCAAATAAATAAAATCTTTAAAAAAAAAAAAA
>NW_028058348.1:0-398 GCF_054177405.1 Leptonychotes weddellii
GCCTGGGTGGCTCAGTTGGTTAAGCGACTGCCTTCGGCTCAGGTCATGATCCTGGAGTCCCGGGATCGAGTCCCGCATCGGGCTCCCTGCTCGGCAGGGAGTCTGCTTCTCCCTCTGACCTTCCTCCCTCTCATGGTCTCTGTCTCTCATTCTCTCTCTCTCAAATAAATAAATAAAATCTTTAAAAAAAAAAAAAAAAAAGAAGGGAAAATTATTTTAAAGCTAAAATCGGTGGGGCTGGGGGAGCAAAATGACGCCATTTTCAGGCACATCTGACTCTTGATCTCAGCTCAGGTCTTAATCTCAGCGTTGTGTGTTCATGTGAGTTAAACAAAGAAAAAGCTGAAAAAAGAAAGAGCAAATAAAACTAAAGGAGAATGAAGGAAATAGTAACAGAA
>NW_028058349.1:0-398 GCF_054177405.1 Leptonychotes weddellii
GGGGCGCCTGGGTGGCTCAGTTGGTTAAGCGACTGCCTTCGGCTCAGGTCATGATCCTGGAGTCCCGGGATCGAGTCCCGCATCGGGCTCCCTGCTCGGCGGGGAGTCTGCTTCTCCCTCTGACCCTCCTCCCTCTCATGCTCTCTGTATCTCATTCTCTCTGTCTCAAATAAATAAATAAAATCTTTAAAAAAAAAAATAAAAAAAAAAAAAGAAAGAAACACTAGAAGTGGGTTGAAAGGATCCCTCCAAAATTCATGTCCACCTGAAACTTAGGATGTGACCTGATTTGGAAATAGGGTCTTTGCCGATATAATTAGCTAAAGATCTTGAGATGAAATCTGGTATCTTTGGGGTGCCTAGGTGGCTCTGTCGGACTCGATTTCGGCTTGAGACAA
>NW_028058350.1:0-8551 GCF_054177405.1 Leptonychotes weddellii
TTTTTTTTTTTTAAGATTTTATTTATTTATTTGAGAGTGAGAGAGTGAGAGACAGAGAGCATGAGAGGGAGGAGGGTCAGAGGGAGAAGCAGACTCCCTGCCGAGCAGGGAGCCCGATGCGGGACTCGATCCCGGGACTCCAGGATCATGACCTGAGCCGAAGGCAGTCGCTTAACCAACTGAGCCACCCAGGCGCCCTCATCAATTTTTTTCTTTTGTGGATCATATCTTTAGTGTTTTATCTAAAAAATATTGCCTATCCCAAGGTAGCAAAGATTTTTTCCTTTGTTAGAAAAGACTACCCTTTCTGCAGAATTACCTCCGCCTCATTGTCAAAAACCTTGCATGGTCTTTCCCTGGGCTTTTCATTCCATTCCACTGATCTTTGTGTTGCCCTTAGGCCAATACCAAACTGACTTGATTACTGTAATTTTACAATAAGTCTTGAAATCAGGTAAATCTTACAGCTTTGCTCTTTTTGAAAACTGTTTTGGCTTTTTGAGGTCCTTTGCATTTCACTATAAATTTTAGAATTAGCATGTTAATTTTTAAAGGAAAGTTGCCTCTTAGAATTTTGTTTGGGATGTATTGAATTTGTAGATCAACTTGAGGAAAATTGACATCTTCACATTATTGAGTCTTTCAGTTGGTGATATGTCGTATTTCTCCATTTATTTAGATTATCTTAAATTTTTTTTCTGTAGTGAATTGTAGTTTTCATGGTACAAGTTATAAAATATGCACATGTGTTATTCTTGAGTATTTTATGTTTTTGATACTATTGTAAGTGGCATGATTTAAAATTTTTATTATACATTTTTAAATTTTATTTCATTTCTCATATGGTAAAACAATTTTTTTTAATATTGGCTTGATTTCAGACTTTTTAAATTTACTTGTTATAATAGTTTTTTTGGCAGAATACTCTGGATTTTCAATATACAGTAATGATCATGTCATCTACAAATAAAAACAATTTTATTTTTTCCTTTCTAATTTGCAGATACTTTGTGTCTTTTTCTTGCCCTTTTGCATTGGCTAGGATCTCTGCTACAATGTTGAACGAAAGTGGATGTCTTTGCCTTCTTGTTTCTGAAATTAAGTCTTTAACCATCAAGTACAATGTAAGCTGTAGGTTGTTTATAGATGTTCTTTATCAGGTTGAGGAAATTTATTTTTGTTTCTAGTTTGCTGAGAGTTGTTTTTCTTAAATCATAAATAGGAGTAGAACTTTGTCAAATGACTTTTCTTTATTATACTAATAATATGATTTGCTTCTTTTTTCTCTGTTAATGTAGTAAATTATATTGATTGGTTTTTGAATGTTTAATTTACCTCGCATTCCTAGCTTAACACCACTTGGATATGGTGGGTTTTGTTTTTTTTTTTTAGTATGTTGCTGATTTTAATTTGCTAATATTTTTGTTAAGGAATTTTGTTTCATGAGAAATACTTCTAGTATTCATGAAATATCTTTGTGCATTTTTAGTTTATTTTTTAAATTATGGTAAAATACATATAAACATATAATTTATGATCTTAACCATTTTTTAAGTGTACAGGTCAGTAATGTTAAACGCATTCACACTGTTGTTCAACCAGTCTCCAGAATTCTTTTCATCTTGCAAAACTCAAACTCAGTGCCTATTAAAATTCTCCATTCCCCCTCTATCAGCTCCTGATAATCACCATTCTCCTTTCTCCATCTGTGAATGTTACTTTTCTAGTACCTCATATAAGTGGAATCATTGTGTGTTATACCATAATGTGATAGAATACCTCTAACATAAAACTAAACACTAATGACAGTATACTCACAGTGTTGCATAACCACCTAGTTCCAGAACATTTTCACCCCAAACGAAACTGTACTCATTAAGCGGTTGCTCCCCATTCTCCCTTTCCTCTCAATTCCTGACAACAGCTAATCTGTTTTGGTCTGTACCTGTTTGCTGACTCTCAGTATTTCATATAATTGGAATCATATAGTACATGGCCCTTCTATCTGCCTTCTTTCACTTAGTATAATATTTTCAAGGTTGGCTGAAAAATATCTTATTGTATGGATAACACCACATTTTCTTTATCCATTCATTTGTTGATGGGCATTTGGGTTTCCACCTTTTAGTGATTGTGAGTAGTGCTGATTTGAATATTCATGTGCAAGTTTTTGTCTGAACACCTGTTTCAATTATTTTGGATATATATACCCTGTAGCAGAATTGTGAGATCTTATGGTAATTCTTTGTAGAGCGTTTTAAGGAATTGCCAAACTGTTTTTCACAATAGCTGAACTACTTCCCATTCCTACGAACAATATGTGAGGATTTCAATTGTCTCCACATTCTCACCAGCAATAATTATAATCCATTTTTTTGGTGATAGCCATCCTTGTTATCTTATTTGTGGTTTTGTTTATATTTCCCTAGTGGCTAATGATATTAAGCATGCGTTTAATGGCCATTTGTATATCTTCTTTGGGGAAATGTCTATTCAAGTCCTTTGCCCATATTTTAATTGGGTTGTTTGTTTTTTCATTGTTGTTGTAATAGTTCTTTAGATATTCTAGATACTATATACCAATAACATATATATGATTTGCAAATAATGTCTCCCATTGTGTGATTGGTTTTTCACTTTCTTGATTGTGTCCTTTGAAGCCCAAAAGATTTTACTATTGATGAAGTCTAAATTCTCTATTTTTCTCTTGTCAGTTGTGCTTTTGGTGTCATATCTAAGAAACTACTGCAGTATCAAAAGTCATGAAGATTTAACCCTATGTTTTCTTCTATGAGTCTTATGGTTTTAGCTCTTATATTTGGGTCTTTGGTCCATTTTGATTTAATTTCTGTATATGATGAGGGATAGTGGTTCAACTTCATTTTTTTTTTTTTTTGCATGTGGAAATCCATTTGTCCCAGCACTATTTGTTGAAGAGACTGTTATTTTCCCATTTAATGGTCTTGGCACCATTGTCAAAAATTGATTGACCAGAAATATTTGGGTTTATTTCTGGACTCTCAGTATTTTTCATTGATCTGTATGTCTATTCTAATGCCAATACCACACTGTTTTGATTAGTGTATCTTATTAGCATGAAATACAAGACCTCCAACTTTGTTTTTCCTTTTGAAGATTGTTTGAGCTGTTCTGGTCCCTTGCAATTCCATATGAATTATGAGATCAGCTTTTCTGCCTCTGAAAAAAAAGCAGTTGGGATTTTGATAGGATTACATTAAATCTGTAGATCACTTTGGGGAGTATTGCCATATTTAAGTGTTCCGGTCCATGAACATGAAATGTCTTTCAGTATTTAGGTCTTCTTTAATTTCTTTAGCAATGTTTCAATGTACAAGTCTTTCACGTTTTTGGATGAATTTATTTCCAAGAATTTTTTTTTTTATGTTCTTGTAATTAGAATTGTTTTCTTAATATTCTTTTCAGATTGTTTGTTACCGGTGTATAGAAATACAGAAGATTTTTTTATGTTAATCTTACACCCTGAAACTTTGTTATATTTGTTTATCAGCTCTAATAGTTTTTTGTGGATTCTGTATGGATTTTCTATATATAGTATCATGTCATCTGCAAAGATGGTTCTACTTCTTTTCCAGTTTGGATGCTTCTTATTTGTTTTTCCTCTGGCTTGAAGTTCCAGCACATTGTTGAATGGAGTGGTAGAACCAGGCATCCTTGTCTTGTTCTTGAACTTAGTGGGAAAGCTTTCAGTTTTTTATCAATGAGATAAGTTTTCAATTAGCAATAATCGTGCCTCGGATAAACCTCATTGGCTACGATACTGCCACTGCGCAAAGCTTATCAATGAGATAAGATGGCAGCTGTTAGTTTTTCATAAATTCCCTTTCCCATGTTAAAGAAGTTTCCTTTTTTTCCCAGTTTGAGTGTTGGGGATTTTTTCAAAAGCTTTTTCTGTGTCAATTGATACGATCACATATTTTTGTTGGTTTGTCAAATGTGTGTTGATTGATTTTCTTATGTTAAACCATCCTTGTATTTTTGGGATAAATACCAATTGGTCATATTTTATAATCCCTTTTAATACATTTTTGGATTTAGTTTGTTGGCATTTTTTTTGAGGATTTTTGAATCTGTATTCATGAGGGATCTTGGTCTGTAGTTTTATTTTCTCAGTTTCTTTGGCTTAGATATCAGGTATTACTGGACTCATAGGATGAGGTAGGGAGTATTCCCTTTTCTTAGGTTCTTTGGAAGAGTTTGAGAAGGATTGGTGTTAATTCTTCATTAAATTTGGTAGAAAAATAAATTGGTAGAATTCATCCATGAAGCTATCTGGTTCTTAGATTGTCTTCGTAGGGCAGTTTTTGATTACTGTTTAAATCTCCTTATGTGTTGTAGATCTATTTAGATTTTTCCATTTGTTCTTGAGTCAGTGTTGGTAATTTTTGTGTTTTTAGGAATGTTTATTTTATATAGGTTATCCAATGTCTAAGACATATAATTTTTGTACTATTCTCTTAGAATCCTTTTTATTTGTGTATAGTTAGTAGTAATGTCCCACTTTAATTTCTGATTTTATTTACATCATCTTTCATTTATCAGTCTAAGCTAAAGATTTTTAAATTTTGTTGATCTTTTCAAAGAACCAACTTTTGGTTTTATAGATTCTCTATTTTCTTTCTATTGTCTATTTCACTTATCTTTGCTCTGTATTATTTTCTCCCTTTTGCAAGGTTTGGGTTTTAGTTTCTAGTCCTTAAGGTATAAAGTTACTGACTTGAAATCTCTCTGGTTTTCTAATGTAGGCATTTATGCCATAAATATCCCTATGAGTACTGCTTTTGCTGTACCCCATAGATTTTGATATGTTGTGTTACATTCATCTTAAAGTACTTTCTAATTTTCCTTGATTTTTTTTCTTTGATTCATTTGTTTAAGAGTGTGTTGTTTGATTTCCATGTATTTATGAATTTTCCACTTTTCTTTCCCTTAATGATTTTGAATTTTAGTCCATTGCAGTGGAAAAGATACTTTGCATGCTTTCAGTCTCTTTAAATATATTGAGAGTTGTTTTGTGAGCTTATATATGATTTATCCTGGAGAAAATTCCATGTGCACTTGAGAAGAATGTTGATTCAGCTGTTGTTTGGTGGAGTGTTCTATATATGTCTTTTAAGTCTAGTTGGCTTACAGTGTTGTTCAAGTCCCCCCTTTTTTTATTGATGATCTTGCATCTAGATGTCCTATTTCTTATTGATAGTTGGTTATTGAAGTCTCCAACTATTATTGAACTATATTTCTCTTCACTTGTGTCAGTGCTTTCTTCATATTTTGGGGGACTTTGTTGTTTGGTGGGTTTATTTTATAATTTTAATACATTCTTGAAGAATTGACCCTTTTATCAATACATGACATCTCTTTGTCTTGTAACATTTTTTGTATTGAAATCTATTTTGTCTGATATTAGTATAGCCAACCAGCTCCCTTTTGGTTACTATTTAAGTGATATTTGCATAAAATACCTTTTTCCATATTTTAGCTTTCAATTTTTGTGTCTTTTAATTGAAATTGAGTCTCTAACAAGCAACATATATTAGAATGTGGGGGTTTATTTATTTATTTATTTATTTATTTATTTATTTGACAGAGAGACACAGCGAGAGAGGGAACACAAGCAGGGGGAGTGGGAGAGGGAGAAGCAGGCTTCCCGCCGAGCAGGAAGCCCGATGTGGGGCTCAATCCCAGGACCCTGGGATCATGACCTGAGCTGAAGGCAGACGCTTAATGACTGAGCCACCCAGGCGCCCCTAGAATGTGGATTTTTAAAAAAAAATCCATTTTCCTAATCTCTTTCACTGGTGAACATAACCCATATATATTTAAAGTAATTTCTTATCACAGTACCATTTTGCTGTTATGTATGTATGTATATTTTATATATATAAAAGATATATGAAAGATATATATAAAAGATATATATATGTGAAAGATATATATATATGAAAAAGGCTTTTTTTTTTAGTTTTCTAGTTACTCCAGTAGTGCTATCTTTTTTTGTTTGATTTTGTGTGTGTGTGTGCACACCATTTTGATTGGGTCCTTGTTTCTTTTTTTTTGTAAAATTTTTAGTTATTTTCTTAATTGTTACCCTGAGGAATACAGTTAACACCCTAAATTTATAACAGTTTAATTTGAATTCATACCAACTTAGTTTCAGTTGTGTATAAAAATTCTGTCTCTGTACAGCTGTGTTCCCCAATCTTTGAGTTGTTATTTTTACCAATTACATCTTTATGCATTATGTGCTTGTGGGCGAAATTGTGACCCCACCAAATTCATATTGAAATGCTAACCCCCAGTTCCTGAGAGTGTGACTGTATTTGAAGGTGGGGGTTTAAAAGTGGTTATTAAGGTAAAAGAAGGTCACATCATGATTGGAAACTTACGCATTTCATTTCGTAGTTTTGTCAATTTTTGCCTTACATATTTGATCCTGTGGTTACTAGTTGTGCTGAATGCACTCATTTTTTTGTTTTTTTTTTAAAATATTTTATTTTTTAAAATATTTATTCGAGAGAGAGAGTGCATGCAGGTGCGTGAGCATGGGGGAGGGGTAGAGGGAGAGGTAGAAACAGACTCCCCGCAGAGCAGGGAGCCCCCCCCACAGCGCTCAATCCCAGGACCCTGAGATCATGACCCAAGCTGAAGGCAGATGCTCATCTGTATGAGCCACCCAGGCGCCCCTCATTTTCCTGTTTAAATGAACCTGTGGTCACCCTGGGGATTTGTAATATGCATTCTTGACTAATCACAGTCTAGTATTAATTGATACTTTTAGCTCTATTCTAAGCAATTCAAGAACTTTAGAACTCAATAACTTTATTTTCTTCTCTTGATTATGTGCCATTTGTAATGTGTCATAATTTTGTATATATTTTTATATGTATGTTTTTATATATTTAAATTTTAATTCACTGTAATATGATCATTACTTTTTTGTATTATTTTGAAATAATTTTAGGCTTACAGAAAAGTTGCTGTAATAGTACAGTATTGGAGGAATGAGAAATGGGAAGTGGCTGCTAATGAATACAAGGTTTCTTTTGGGAAGGATGAAAGCGTTCTAAAATTAGATTATGGGGGCACCTGGGTGGCTCAGATGGTTAAGCATCTGCCTTCTGCTCGGGTCATAATCTGGATCAGGCCCCACAATGGGCTCCCTGCTCAGCGGGGAGCCTGCTTCTCCCTCTCCCTCTGCTGTTCCCCCTGCTTTTGCTCTCTCTCGCTATCTCTCTCTCCCTGTCAAATAAATAAAAAATCTTTAAAAAATATATAAAAATAGGGGAAGAAAAGGTGGCAGAGGAGTAGGGGACCCTATTTCAACTGGTCCCCGGAATTGAGCTGGATATCTACCAGACCACTCTGAGCACCCACGAAACCAGCCTGAGATGTAAGAAGATCGGGATCTCTACAAACAGAATATCACAGGCGGTTGGTTTCGAGGTGCAAAGTGGGGAGCCGTGATTCTGCAGGCAGATATTGGAGGATAAACGGCAGCGGGAGGATGCCTGGCCATGGGAATCCTACACCGCTGGTGAGGAACAGCCTCTCACGCTGGGGACGGGGCACAGACTCGCAGACTGATAGCGGCGGGGAAAGGACTTTAGGGCAGTCCTTCGGGCAGAAACCCAGATCACCAGGTTCGTGCCTGCGAACTGGGAGCGGCTGGCGGTTTTAGAAGCATGAAGGGCAGAGACGTGCCCGACCTGGAGGCAGGACTGGGAGTCTGTGGAGGGGCGCACAACCCAGGACGCTGCAGTTTATAGCAGCACGGACAGAAATGGAGACAGTGTGGCCTGGAGAGCTCACTGAAGAACAGACTGCGATCTCTCTGCTCTGAGGCAGAGGGTTGGAAACGGTCTCTTTTGCTCTGACTCTCGGAAGAGGTGCGGAAAGCCGCCAGAGAACAAAAGCCCCAAAAACTGATTCCTGCTGAGCCCATCCCCCAACACAGGGGGGCAGGGCAACTCAGCCCAAACAGGTTTGCCTGAGTAACAGCATAGCAGGCCCCTCCCGCAGAAGACAGGCTGGGAAAACGAGAGGCCAGCAACCCTAAGGTCCCAAGAAAACAGGTACATCTTGCTTGGGTTCTGGTCAATAATTTGGACTCTATACATACCCTCAAACACCCATCAACAGAATGACTAGGAGGAGGAGCCCCCAAAATAGAAAAGACTCAGAGATTATGACTTATGCTGCAGATTTGCAAATGGATGCAGATATAACCAAGATGTCGGAGATGGAATTCAGGCTAGCAATTGTGAAGACAATGGCTAGAATAGAGAAATCAGTTAATGGCAACATAGAGTCTCTAAGGGAAGAAATGAAAGCTGAATTGGCAGAACTTAAAAATGCTATCAATGAGATCCAATCCAATCTAGATAATCTAACAGCTAGGGTAACTGAGGCAGAAGAACAAATAAGTGACCTGGAAGACAATATAATAGATAAAAAGGGAAAAGAGGAGGCCAGGGAAAAACAACTCAGAATCCATGAAAATAGAAGCAGAGAA
>NW_028058351.1:0-398 GCF_054177405.1 Leptonychotes weddellii
CCCACCCCCCGGGGCCACCTGCCCCTGATGTCCTGAGTCCTGGGACCAACCAGGGAAAGCCCAGGGTGCTTCGCTGACCCATCCCACGGGACCCGCTTCTGGTTAGCTGCCCCGGTGTCCCGGCCCCTGAGCTGTCCCCGGCCGGCGCCCACGTCAGCACCCCTCACCAGCTGTCCCTGTGCCACCCTGAGGTCTCCCCGCCCCACCTGCCCGGGTCTCTGCCACACGCACGTGACGGTGGCCTGGCCGACGGCCTGGTGCGGGGAGCTCTGAGTCCACAGCCTCTGCTGTTCTCACCTGGTGGACTTCGCATGTCTCCACCCCTCTAACGCAGAAGAATAGATGCACCTGTATCAGTCAACGCCTCCAGCAGGGGACTGTGTTCCTCTGGGCCCCAG
>NW_028058352.1:0-398 GCF_054177405.1 Leptonychotes weddellii
CACCTGGGCCACACTCTGCTGAACCTGTCAGCCTTCCACCTGGAGGAGTATTTGCTGGTGCCGTCGGAGAGACCGAGGTGGGTGCAGACTGTCCCTGGGTCTTTTCTGTTCTGCAAGTTACTGTGAAAATCCTATTGTTTCAAGTGCCGACATTCTTCTTCTTCTTCTTTTTTTTTTTTTAAAGATTTTATTTATTTAAGAGAGAGAGAGAACACAAGCAGGGGGAACAGCAGAGGGAGGGGGAGAAGCAGCGTCCCCAGCTGAGCAGGGAGCCCAGTGCAGGACTCGAACCCAGGACCCTGGGATCATGACCTGAGCTGAAGGCAGACACTTAACCAACACAGCCACCCAGGCGCCCCCTCAAATGCCAACATTCTTTTTTTTTTAAAGGTGGACAA
>NW_028058353.1:0-398 GCF_054177405.1 Leptonychotes weddellii
CTTTTTTTTTTAAAGATTTTATTTATTCATTCGAGACACAGAGATATATAGAGAGAGAGAGCGCGCATGAGCAGGGGGAGAGGCAGAGGGAGAAGCAGGCTCCCCGCTGAGCCAGGAGCCAGACATGGGCTCGATCCCAGGACCCTGGGATCATGACCCGAGCCGAAGGCAGATGCTTAACCATCTGAGCCACCCAGGCGCCCCGTACCCATTTAATCTTCCCAGCCATTCTGTAGAGTAAACGCGGTTGTCATCTTCATTCTCCAGCGGGTAAACAGAGGCACAGAGAGGCCTTCCCCACAGTTCGCAGCTTGTGAGTGGGATTTGAACTCGGGCTGCGGGAGTGAGGGGCGACACACACGACCCCGCCCTGCCTGCCTTCACCGTGCGGCTGGGTC
>NW_028058354.1:0-398 GCF_054177405.1 Leptonychotes weddellii
GTGTGTTTGGGCAGGATCGCTCACTTTTTATGATGGCTTGTAGAGCTGGCTGGTTTCTCGTTTTGGGGGGGCAAGGTTCCACTCAAGGGCTGGATCGGACCCCTATTTCAGGGCACCCAACACAGCTGTAGGTTCACACAGTATTTCCAAGAGTGTGTCTGCTGATATGCAAACCCATTTCCTGAAGAAGAACTGTGTACAATTTCACACAAGCTTGGTGCACGGCTGCAACTGTGCATTAAAAAGAAAGGGAAAAAAGCAAACAGAAGCTTTAAACATTTTTATATCATTCCCATTAAATTCATTACAAGGGAAGGAATCAGGGCACAATGTAGGCCTATCACATGGGCCTGATTTGGGGAGGGGAGAGGGGACGGCATTGCTCCAATAGTGAACAA
>NW_028058355.1:0-398 GCF_054177405.1 Leptonychotes weddellii
CCAAATTCTTTGATTCATTCTAATTTTTTTCTCAAATTGTCTTGAATTTTACATGTGTACAGCCATATTATCTGCAAGGAAAGAAAAGTAATCTTTACTCTTACAGTATTTATATTAAGTATTCAATTTTTATTCCTACCTAACTGAACTGTTGAGGGGAACAGCTGTTGAATTGTTACAAAAGTCTTTGTAGTATCAGTTGGTGTGCTTGTATGATTCTCCTTCTTGTGGATGTAATGAATTATGTTGCTACGTTTTCACATAGTATATACACGTTCATTCCTGGATTGAAACTGACTTGATCATCCTGTTATTCTTTTGAAACACTGTAGATTTCACTTGTTAATCTTTTATTTAGAGGGCGCCTGGGTGGCTCAGTTGGTTAAGCGGCTGCCTTC
>NW_028058356.1:0-398 GCF_054177405.1 Leptonychotes weddellii
CTACAAGGTGAGAAAAAACAGAAGTGTGGGCTGCCCAGGATCACCAAGGTACACCAGAACTTTCTAGCTCCTGGCCTCTGTTGCAACCACATCTTTTTTTTTTTTTAATTTTTAAAATTTTTTTATTGTTATGTTAATCACCATCCATTACATCATTAGTTTTTGATGTAGTGTTCCATGATTCATTGTTTGTGCATAACACCCAGTGCTCCATGCAGTATGTGCCCTCTTTAATACCCATCACCAGGCTAACCCATCCTCCCACCCCCTTCCCCTCTAGAACCCTCAGTTTGTTTCTCAGAGTCCGTCGTCTCTCATGGTTCGTCTCCCCCTCTCATTTCCCCCCCTTCATTCTTCCCCTCCTGCTATCTTCTTCTTCTTCTTTTTTTCTTAACATA
>NW_028058357.1:0-398 GCF_054177405.1 Leptonychotes weddellii
CCAAGAGAAAAGAGGCCTTGGATTCTACATCTGGTTGTTTGGGGGTTATAAACTACTGAAGAGAGTTGACCCCAAAAATCTCTGAAAATGAGATGTGGGTGATCAGAGAGGAATTTTCCATAGCCCTGCTGTTCAGTAAGAACTTACTAGCTAAGCAGACTCTACAAGGAAAGAGAAGAGCATAGACAGAGAAAAAAAAATTTTTTTTTTTTTAAAGATTTTATTTATTTATTTGAGACAGAGAGAATGAGAGAGAGAGAGCACATGAGAGGGGGGAGGGTCAGAGGGAGAAGCAGGCTCCCTGCCGAGCAGGGAGCCCGATGCGGGACTCGATCCAGGGACTCCAGGATCATGACCTGAGCTGAAGGCAGTCGCTTAACCAACTGAGCCACCCAGGC
>NW_028058358.1:0-398 GCF_054177405.1 Leptonychotes weddellii
GCAGGTGGTGAGAATTAAAATGGCTGTTTTCGGGCAGTAAGTTTTGGGGTGGTTTGTTTTGCAACAATGAATAATTGAGAGAACCCATGAATGTCATATAGTTAAAAATCTCTAAATACGTTTAAAAGAACTCTTTAAAACAATATAAAATCCACATTCCATACTTCAATTATACTTCAATTTTTAAGATTTTTTTTTTTTATTTGACACAGAGAGACACAGCGAGAGAGGGAACACAAACAGGGGGAGTGGGAGAGGGAGAAGCAGGCCTCCCGCCGAGCAGGGAGCCCGATGCGGGGCTCGATCCCAGGACCCTGAGATCATGAACCGAGCCGAAGGCAGATGCTTAACGACTGAGCCACCCAGGTGCCCCTATACTTCAATTTTTAATAAAAAAA
>NW_028058359.1:0-398 GCF_054177405.1 Leptonychotes weddellii
ACATGGGGGCGCCTGGGTGGCTCAGTTGGTTAAGCGACTGCCTTTGGCTCAGGTCATGATCCTGGAGTCCCGGGATCGAGTCCTGCATCAGGCTCCCTGCTCGGCAGGGAGTCTGCTTCTCCCTCTGACCCTCCTCCCTCTCATGCTGTCTCTCATTCTCGCTCTCAAATAAATAAAATCTTTAAAAAAAAAAGAAAGAGGGCGCCTGGGTGGCTCAGTTGGTTGGGCGACTGCCGCAGGTCATGATCCTGGAGTCCCGGGATCGAGTCCCACATCTGGCTCCCTGCTCAGCGGGGAGTCTGCTTCTCCCTCTGACCCTCCTCCCTCTCATGCTCTCCGTCTCTCATTCTCTCTCTCTCAAATAAATAAATAAAATATTTAAAAAAAAATAAAAAAAA
>NW_028058360.1:0-398 GCF_054177405.1 Leptonychotes weddellii
AAACGACCAACCTATTCTTATTCAAACTGAGATGACCAAGCAGACTGCCAGTTATGATACAGCAGATAGGCTACTGACCACCAAACACTGCAAACTAGGAACAAACAATCAAACCACCACATCTAGCTGTGAGAACATAGAGTATACCTATAATGGTGCCTCTCTATCTCAAATCACTGACCCAACCCAAACCACCAATTATAGCTATGATGCTCAAGGCAGAGTCACTACGGAGTCGGTACAGTTTAAAGACAGTGATAAACAGTGGTCAACGTCCTACCAATACGATGATACAGGGCGGCTATTTAAGGTCGGTCTGCCAGAGGGTGCAACGCTGACCTATAGTTATAATGACATTAGCACTCCTGTGAGTGTTAGCTACCAAGCTCCTGCTCAAG
>NW_028058361.1:0-8551 GCF_054177405.1 Leptonychotes weddellii
AAGGAAAGAAGGAAGGAATAAGGGAGGGACAAAAAGAAGGAAGAAGAAAGGAAGGAAGGCAGGCAGGAAGGAAAGTTTCTTTGAGGCACCTCTCCACTGAGACCTTCCCCTGGCCTATTGTGACTAATGTTCATCTATCGTGTCTACTGTGTAGAATCTGGGGGCTCAAGCATGAAAGGCCCCAGGCTCTGCTGGGTTCTTCATTTCCAAACTACCCCATGATTACTTCCCACCTGCATTGCCAATAAGGAGGTAGCACAGGACTCCGCGCTTGCATCCGATCCGGGTGTTTGTGAGTGAGGGCTGTACCGCATGCCACAGGCTCATGGCCCCCTAGCCAGCATGCTAGCTCGCAGGAACCCCAGCACTGCAGTGAATTCCCACGGAAAATGCTCTTCTTCTCCCAAGACTGCCTTGTCTTCCAAATCTCCAAAAATAATAGTACTGTTTCTGTCAAAACTGCTATTTCCGTAGAGATGAATCTTCCCTCCCACATTTGTCTTATTTTGCAGGACATTGTTAAAAATATCTTTTCATAACTAACTAATAGTATTTATTTCTCCCTTTCACAAGCTTGACTCTCAAGGGTATTATAATGCTGCAAAGGACGAATGTTTTATGGGATTTGTTGCAAACAGACCACAGCCCCATGCTCAAAGCCAGCACTCATTTCTGTGTGAAGGCCTTGAATTTGAACCTCAATGCAGTTCACCTCCCTGTGGCGTCCTAGCCACCCCTGTCCGCTTCTGGTGCTCAGACTGGCCCTCTTGCCTGCAGCCAGTTGTCAACTAATCCTTCTGGCTGTGAGTCCTCAACTGGAAATGTTGCCTTCTGTAGAGACACATTCTAGTGATGGAATCACAGGCACAGCCATGGGCCTAAGTAGAAGCACGGTTGGGAAGGAGCTGCTGGCACAAGGCTGGACTCGTCCACGAGGAGCCTTAGCCCACATCCCCCAAAGGTGGTGGGTGCTGCCTTCTCTGCACCCACAAATACCTGTCAAAAATGTCTGGACTTTCTAACTTCTAGGTGCTGATTATTGGTGGCCTCTATGAATGAATCCCTTCCCCCACTTTTCTTGGGTGTCCAGATATACAAGCATCTAAGACACTGTTTCTTAGTTACAGACAAAATAGAGGCTCTTAAGCTATGATTTTCCTCACCCTTCTGCTTCTCCACTTCAGAACATCAGTCTCTGTGTCCATCTGAGCATTTGTCCTGCTCCTCTGACTCCTTTACCCAAAGCGAGCCCGTCTCCCTGTGTTCTGGATTCCACCCCATGCCTCTTGTTTCCCTGAGTTCCCTTTCTTGCCTATAACTTCAAAGCGTCCCTCTCTCTGTTCATGGGAGTCCTTGACATCACACAATGTACAAATCCTTCTTACCTGAGAACCTGGCTTCCTCTCTATCTTCAAGTCATGACAAGCTGGTGTTCTTCCTCTCCAGTCGGAGGTAACTTTTCTTTCTAACACCACTGGTAATCCTCTGATGGCCAATGTCACGGATACTTCCCAGGCATCACATTTGATTTCCCTGCAATATTTACTGCGGCGGATGATGCCATCCTTCTTAAATTTTCTTGATTTCTTCGTTGAACTCCTTGCACTCCTCCTTGGTCTTCTTTCCAGGTGTCTCTTCTTCCATAGCCCATTTCTCTTCTTTAGTCCTTCCTGGGCTCTCTCATTTATTCCCAGAGCTTAAAATCCATCTTTCTGCTGTAGACTGTGAGCCCACATCTCCCACTCAGACCTCTCTCCTATGCCCCAGATATGTATGCTCAGATGTGTGATGGGCATGTACACCAGGCCAATCCAAACACCTCAAATTTGCTCCATCCCAAAGTGTGTCTCCCCCCACTTCAACTCCCTTCACCTTACTCTCTCTCCTGTATTTTCCTAAAGGTGCCAGGTACCACTATGCACACATGGGATTCCTGGATTTATTCCCTGCCTTCACCCCACACAGCTAACTGAATGATAAGTCTTATCAATTATACCAGCCCGTGGGTCCATGCTCTCTTCTACTTCCTATAGCTCTGCCTGATCCAGGCACCCATCAGTTCTTATATGAATTCTTCGTGCTGCTTCCCATTTCTAAGCTTGCTTCTCACTACCCCTCTACCACAAACACCATCTATCCACCACAAATCTGAACATGTCAATGCTCAGTCAGAATTCTTCAAGGTCCTTCTTGGCTTAGAACAGGGAAAGCTTTGGTGCATGGGCCTAATGTGGCCCATCTTCTGTTTCTGTGCAAACAAAACTCGTGTACAGACTCAAATCTTCTATTGCATGAAAGTAGCCATAAACAATGAAGAACACTTGAGTATTTGTGAAAGAGAGTATAGGGTCTGCAAAACCTAGGATGTTTCCTGTCTGACCCCTTTACAGAAAATATTTGCTGGCCCCTGGCTGAGAGGATTAACCCAACCTTCTTAGCATAGCACAAAAGACCCTCCAAAATATGTTCTCTCTCTGCTTGTTTAGATTTCGTGTTCTTTAACTTTCTAATAGAAAGCAATGTTGGATTTTTTTTTTTTTTGGTACATGAGGTTATATAACATGGTGATTAAAGGTGGGATATACATCAATGATACCTGGATTGAATCCTGGCCTTGCCACTAATTATCTGTGTGATCTTGGGCAAATTACTTAACCTCTTTATGTTTTAGTTTCCCCATTTGCAAAATGGAAGGTCCTGATTCAAACTTTTCCTAATTCAGAGAACTTCGGAAATATTTTATTTGTCTGTACATAGAGCTAATGAGATTGTCTTTTGGGTGATAGTTCATGGCAGTAAGCTGTACCAAAATGTATTTTTGAGAGCAGCATTAAACATTAAACTATTCTCACTTGAATAAATCAACTTTCTTACCTCAACTGATTTATCTGACATTTGGTAGGAACAGAAATTCACCTGTCAATGCAAAAGGCAAAGAAGTGAGAAAAAAAAGGGGGGGTATTTTTGAGGAATTTTAAAATTTAATGGAAAAGAGAAAGACTCCCTCTTTAAAAAAACAATTATTCCACCCTGTATGTGAATGTTACATAAACTGAGAAGGACCATGTATACATAAACTGTTATGTTTAGACTTTAGTGCTCACCCTTATCTGATTCTCTTCATCTAATTTCTGGGAGAATGATAACTTTTTGCCCTTTTACAGTTAGGTAAGATCTTGCGACTAGTTTGGCCAATAAGCTGGACCACTCATTACTTCCTGGTTGAAGCACTGAATTACTGGTGGGAGACTAGCACTTTCTTCCCATGCTGGACAGAACAAAGAGGACAATATTCCAGATGGTACATCTACAAGATGGTGGCACCTCTCTTAGCCTGGATTACTGAGTCACTATATGGGGGCAAGTGGCTCTGGAGTGTTGCCTGGACCCACAATAGATTTTTTGACTGTGGGCAATGAACTTCAACTGGATTCAATCATAGAGATTGAGGAGTTTGTAATTGCACACAACCTAGTCTATCTTGGATAATGATTCTATAAGAGGATAATGCCTTTTTCTCCCTTCATGCTCTTAGACAGCAGAATTAAGTGGATAGAGAAGGTTTCCCAGTACTAAGTCTTGTGTGGGGCACTAGAAGGAGTTGTTCTATTGTTCTATACTGATGAGGAAGGGCCGCCCCTTTGTGATCGACTCCTGGTTGTTTTCCCTCTTTTAATTAGCAGTTTTTGTTATTGTACTTGGGAGGCGAAGCTTTAGGAGCAAAGGCCATGGCTTTAATGATAAATGCCTCCTCAAACATTTCTAACCTGAAAATAAAATAACATAAAACCTCTCAAATGAATGTGGGAGCAAGCTGCAAATGTCAATTCTGCCATTGTATGGATTTAAAATCAAATGTAAACAATGTTTGAGGAAACACTGACCTGAATCAAGTCCTTTTTTTCACACTAGTAATTAGTTCTCCAGCAGCAGGCTCAGGCTGAAAGCTGGGTCGGTGCCCCTTTCCCCTAGGAAGCCGAGAAAATTCTCACTGCAGCCAGACCACAAGACAAGGCCCCTGGGGATGTTGTCTGCCGTGGTTGCCTTTTGGCCCACTTCTGGTAAAGGGCAGGTTTCTTGGCAAATGCACCCGTACCTTGATTTGCAGGGAGTGGATAGAAATTCTTTCTTTCTTCAGTGTGGACAGTAACAGAGTGGAGAGGCTTGAGTAGGGATGATGGAGGTTAATATTCTAGAAATCAGATGGCAGACATAACCAACATTGGGGATGTCGGATATTTTTTTTTTATTTTTTTATTTTTTATTTTTTTTAAAGATTTTATTTATTTATTTTGACAGAGAGAGAGAGACAGCGAGAGAGGGAACACAAGCAGGGGGGAATGGAAGAGGGAGAAGCAGGCTTCCTGCTGAGCAGAGAGCCCGATGCGGGGCTCGATCCCAGGACCCTGGGATCATGACCTGAGCCGAAGGCAGACGCTTAACAACTGAGCCACCCAGGCGCCCCAGGGATGTCAGATATTTTAACTAAAAAGAAAGGTAAATGGACACAATGTTATAGACCTTTGTTCATACTCTGGAGCACAGCACAACTATTAAGTCAAATGATCTGAGAGTTTCTTATTTTGATTTTTATTCTGCAGCTTCTTCAATAATCAGAACTTTTGATAACGCATTTTCCTGATTCATAAGACAAACGGGGTAAGGATGGATGTTTTTTGAAAAATTTGAGACTGAATGGCTGGTTTACATTTCCCACAATGAACATCATCTCTTTAAGTCCCAGAAACAGATACCAAATGGTGTGTAAAAAGTACAAACCAGCTAATAAATGAGAACTTTAACCTCTGGAGCTATTACTCAGAACTAGAAAATTCAGACATGTCCTTGTGAACATCAGTGCCATTTCCAAGTTTATTTGAGAGCCTTTGGTCAAGAAAACATTTTCACATCATCAAGATTATCTTCTATGTTTCAAATTCATGGAACTAAAAGAAAATAAGACTCTACCTAATGAGGTGGAAAAATCACTTAAAAATCAGATAAATACCAAAGACTTCAGTATTAACGATTTATTATTATGGTATTCACTAACCTTAGGCAGGCTGGATATAAATGTTCTCTAAAGTGCTAAGTAGAAAGAATTTAATGATTTCAGTTTAATTCCCTGTTGCACTGCAGTCCATTCTGGAAAGAAAAAATAAAAACCATCAACGTACATTATATTAAAGGTCTGAGTCTCAAAAGGAACTCTAATCTTTAGCTGGAAAAACAAAGTATTTGAAAATGCATCCTGAGTCTAGCGAAACTTCATTGCTCTGGAACAAGTCTGCTCTTATCAATGGCCAGTTCCTCTGTTATGACAGTAAATTAAAATACCATTCTTCGCCTTAACAAAAAAAATGAATAGGAAGAATAAGAAATTTAAATGACTTTGCTGAATCAATTCTTTGGCTTGTTTTTCATATCTTCTTCCTTTACTGAGGCCTTAAATCTGATATCCTTTAAATAGGCAGGACAGAGAAGAAAATGGCTCTTACCTGTCTGCTTCCCTTTCTCTCTCCTGATGCTTCTGGTCTTTGTTCATCATTTTTTTCAGGTCATTACATCCCTTCTGGATTAATTTCTTTAATATCCCATTGGCTGGGCTGCCAACACTCATTTCTTCATTACTGTTCTTTGCTTAAGGGTAGCAGTCGTTGAATCCTCTACCACATCCCCTTTGATCTGCCTTGGATTTTTTTTTTTTTCCATAACATCTATTTCTTTTTCCTTCTTTGTTTATCCCAGTGGCAGAAAAAGAGGATTAATTATTTCTATGAAGCCAGCACTTCTCTTTGTGTCAAAGTGCTGGCAAACAGAACACATTTGTCTCAAGAAAGAACGTTTCTCCATCGGTTGCGATTGGGGGTTCTATACATTGGACGTTGGATTCACTGAGGGCAGGGTCTGTGTTTGTGGATTCTCTTGGCAGAGCCAGGCAAACAGTGACAAGTATCTGCAGGTCGAAGTCCAACTCCTTAATAAGTCTCCTTGTCTCTAGCCATATGTGCCTCCAAACCCATCCCGGAGTAATCTTCCTGAAACACAAATGGAATCTGTTATTTCCTGGCCCTGAACATTTCATGGGCTCTCCACAGTCTTCAGATGATACCCGAACTCTTTAGAATTGCATGACTAAAAACACTGTTTTTCTCCAGCTTACTTCATATCTCCCCATTCTTCCCACCATCTATTACATTTCAGCCCTACTGAAATAGATGGGTTTCCAGACAGAATAGATGGGTTTCCATCTCTGGGCTTTTGACCTGTTAGTCTCTCTCTTGGGAATGCCCTCCCCTCCTTTACCTACTTGGCAAAGTCTTCACACTTTTTAGGACTCAGTCCAAGGTCAGCCACTCTTTGAACCTTCTCGCATTTGCCCAGGACCCACAGGGACACTGCCCCCATGGCACTTTATGTTCTAGTCCGGTGTCGGGCTCATGACGTTTCATGTGAGTGTCTACTTGCCCGGATCATCCACTAGGTTTTGAGCTGCTTGAGGATAGGATCTCCGTCTTATTTATCTTTTGGATCTCCATGCCCTATTAAAGAGCCAGTATTATCATAGTGGCTCAGAAATATTACATGCTCAGATAAATGAATGAATGAATGAGTGGGTAGTAAAATAACTCAATATTTCTCATTAGTTGCATGGCATAAATTATAAATCACTCTAACTTTATTTTTCTTTCTGGTTGGCAATAAGAATATTCCCACATGCATGTATTTAGTAGTTGTTATTATTCTGATTCATTAAGATGCGTATTTTGAATAATATGAATTGATTATATACACAGCCTGAATTTATCAGGAAATTGTGGCTTCCTTTTTTTTTTTTTATAATTTTATATAGTTTCTCATCCTTTTTCTTGGTAAGCCACCCTTCTGTTGGTTTTCTGTAGAGTAAATAGGATTTGGACCTGTTCACTTTAAGAATGTCCTCTTTCCTTCTAAATCCCAAAGAAAAATTGCATCAGTGGTCTGAATTTATCAAGATAGCATTGAATTAAAAATTGGGGTCATACTATACATACACAATTGTTTTCCTACATTTTCTATATTTCATTTTATTGTTTTGTTGTGAGCACTGTACCATGGTATTAAATATTTTAGGTAAGTATAATTATCGACTGCATAATACATCAGTTTTTGGTTGTACTCTTTCTTCATTTCTACAGTCATCACTTACTGCAGTATTATTGCATTGTGTGTGTGTTATGTGTATACTTTCGTATATATGTTTGCATATTTGTACTGTATTGCAATGTAAAACATATTTCTTATTATAGATTAGGATCCAAAAAGTTTGAGAGCCAATGGCTTCCTTATAGACTAGTTCTGAGACCACCTATTCCTCTTTAATATTTTTTCTTACAAAGGCAAATCAGGTTAAGATGAACCTCAAGGAAGGCAACTTTGAAAGGTTTAACAAATATAAAATTTGTGAGTAGAAGTTAGAATAGTCCTACTGTAGAATTAGGTGAGGAAAGTCCTACCAGAGAATAGTCAAACATGTGATAGATAAACATATTATGCTTGATTTCCTTGTGTGACTTATGGGAGCTGTACTCATTATTTTTAACTTCACTTGCTCTACCTACATTAGGTCTCTTGTCTTATTCTACCGCCCTAAGTCCCTCTCCCTCTGCCATTTACTACAGCAGATCGGGGACCCCTCAAATGAGGAGCCCAAGGCTATAGACTCAGTTCAACACGGTCAAGTGTTGTTTCTACCTTTGGCCAGCAAGCCTGGGCCCTCTGCTGTCCTTCCCACGGTGCTCTCTGTATCATCAAAACTGAGGCATGTCTTAGGAGTGAGAAGTTTCAATTAAGGGAATCAGGGTGGCGGTCCCCAATTTTAAGAAGTCCATCCTACCTTCCTGCACTGCAGTATGATTCTTGATTCAGAAGATGGATAAATTTCAGAATCTTACATCTTATTTTCCTGCATTAACACCTAGCACATCCCACAGACACGTGGGCTGGTAAGTCCTCTTGTGTAAGTTTTCCACAATTCATCTTTGTGATTCACCATTTCTAATGTTAGTAATTTACAGTAATGAGCCATGAGCTGACACCCAGGCTGGATGAGACAGAGGCAACGTTCAATCTACAACAAGTGGCAAAGAGTACTTGAGGGATACATTCTCTGCATTCTGAAAGCATCTTAATGATCTTAAGTGCTTTAGATGTTTAGAGGAAGTTCAAAGGCACTGAATCAATTGTGCATCATTAAAAGAATACAATACATAAAACTTGGGAGCTGGAGGAGTGGTATGTATTTTCCTGTTTCAGAGACTGCAGAGACTGAGGAGGTAGAAAGCTGGGAGACCGTTGAAGTAACGCTTTTGTTTGCTGGAAGCATAGGGTAAATGCATGTTTCCTTATGTGTTCGTGACTGGGTTCCAAATGGGCCTGGGTAAGACGAGTGAATTCAGGCATGTTTGGGAATCACGGAACCTATCAATCTATTGTGTTTTTTTTTCCAGATGTCTTTCATTCAGCAAAATGCCAAACTCTTCAGCTGAACACTACTTCATAATTAATTTTT
>NW_028058362.1:0-398 GCF_054177405.1 Leptonychotes weddellii
CCAAATTCTTTGATTCATTCTAATTTTTTTCTCAAATTGTCTTGAATTTTACATGTGTACAGCCATATTATCTGCAAGGAAAGAAAAGTAATCTTTACTCTTACAGTATTTATATTAAGTATTCAATTTTTATTCCTACCTAACTGAACTGTTGAGGGGAACAGCTGTTGAATTGTTACAAAAGTCTTTGTAGTATCAGCTGGTGTGCTTGTATGATTCTCCTTCTTGTGGATGTAATGAATTATGTTGCTACGTTTTCACATAGTATATACACGTTCATTCCTGGATTGAAACTGACTTGATCATCCTGTTATTCTTTTGAAACACTGTAGATTTCACTTGTTAATCTTTTATTTAGAGGGCGCCTGGGTGGCTCAGTTGGTTAAGCGGCTGCCTTC
>NW_028058363.1:0-398 GCF_054177405.1 Leptonychotes weddellii
TCAGGTCATGATCCCAGGGTCCTGGGATCGAGCCTCACATCAGGCTGCCTGCTCTGCGGGAAGCCTGCTTCTTCCTCTTCTACTCCCCTGCTTGTGTTCCCTCTCGCTGTGTTTCTCTCTGTCAAATAAATCAATAAAAATCTTTAAAAATAAATAAATAAATAAATAAATAAATAAATAAATAAATAAATAAAATCTTTAAAAAATAAATACATAAAAAATAAAAATAAAAAATAATTAACAACCCAAAGATCTAATATATTGGATTTCACTAAAATTAAGAAACTCCATTCATCAAAAGATATCCAAAGATATTTGCAAAACATATAATAAAAAGAATACTGATCTCCATAGAAATCATTAAGTAATACAAATAACCCAAAATCAAAAAGGGGAAA
>NW_028058364.1:0-398 GCF_054177405.1 Leptonychotes weddellii
TGGGTGGCTCAGTTGGTTAAACGACTGCCTTCGGCTCAGGTCATGATCCTGGAGTCCCGGGATCGAGTCCCGCATCGGGCTCTCTGCTCAGCAAGGGGTCTGCTTCTCCCTCTGACCCTCTTCCCTCTCGTGCTCTCTGTCTCTCATTCTCTCTCTCTCAAATAAATAAATAAAATCTTAAAAAAAAAAAAAAAAAAAAAGGAATTCTGGAGCAGCTCAGACGTTGTAGTATGGAGTTTCTAATGAGGTTGCATTCTGACCATGGCAAGGATTGAGGTCATTTCACTTCTTCACTCAGGTCTGGCGTTGGGGTTGGGAAGAACAACAATGGGACGTGAGGCAGGGGCCTGTTAGGAGCAATTGTTACACGCTCAGGACTTTGGTGAGCCAGCTTTTAA
>NW_028058365.1:0-398 GCF_054177405.1 Leptonychotes weddellii
ACCACGTGACCAGAAGGCACTCCTAACACCTGGGAGCTGACACGGTATTATTTGAAAGAAGTGGATTAGTTGTAAACATACTGCAAGCTGTAGGGCAGCAAGGAAAACCAGTGAAAAAGTAGTTTAGCTGATTCGCTACAAAAGGAGAGAAAACAGAACCGTATAAAATGCTCAATTAAAACCATGCAAGGCAGAAAAAGAGGGGAAGACAAAAACAGGACAAAGACCAAAGGCAACAAATAAAGAAGAGTCACGGGTGTGGTCGACATTAGTCCAACGGTATCAGTCATTACTGTGACCGTCAATGGTCCAAACGCACCTATGGAAAGACTGACCATCAGAGTGGATCAAAGACACAGCTCAACTGTATGTAGTCTACGAGAAGCCCACTTTAAATA
>NW_028058366.1:0-398 GCF_054177405.1 Leptonychotes weddellii
CCAAGCATTTGTCCAAAATAATCATTCAGGAGCTTAATAAGAGGAGAGCAGTGGGAACAAATAACAGAAGTCTTGTTTCCTAAGACTTAGATAGAAATGATTTCAGTTAACTTATTTAAAGATAACCAAATGAAAAAATAAAATAATTTTATTTTCATTGAACTGATAAAATTTTAGGGAACAGCAGCCCGATACCGTAAAAGACACAGTTTCGCAAATCTCGACTTCTTGATTTGTTAAAGGGGAAACTTTAGTAGATGATCTGTATGGTCCCTTTTAGCTCTAAAATATTCTGTTTCTCTAGAAAAGAAACTAATAATCTTAGTGGAGGAGAAGTTACACTGTCCTAATTGTGATCTTATTTGCATAGCCATATAAAAGAGAATCTAACAGTAGCA
>NW_028058367.1:0-398 GCF_054177405.1 Leptonychotes weddellii
CAATTTCTGCAGAGTTTTATAGACCAGAATATTGGTATTTTCAAAGAATGTATTTTTATTTAGACCCTTTTGATTGTTTTGTTTTGTCTCAGCATTGGTGTTGCATTTGTTCTCATTGCTCTGTATTGCCTACATGTCCAAAGAATAATGGTGTCTCTTCTTCACTTTTCCCCTCATGTAATATAAACCAAATTAACCGATGCAAAATGTGTATAATGCATATGTGAACCTATTTTTTTCCTCCGTGACCCTACAATGTACTCACTAGAGGGAGAAGTTGGTTGGGAAAAGGCATTAGGATAAAATAATTAGTTCTGATATGATTATGGACCCCTAAGTCAGTTCCAGTTTCATCATTTAGTCCATTGATTTCAGGGAACAGCTTCTGGTATTTAAAC
>NW_028058368.1:0-398 GCF_054177405.1 Leptonychotes weddellii
AATCTCCAAGCTATTAAGGGATCTGAATCATCAAAAGCTTTTATTATATATAATATATAAATAATTACTTACGAACTATAGGTGGTTATATGCACGAAGATTTGTCTTGGCTAATGGAACAATAGAAAATATTCTATTCTATATAAACAATCAGAGAAGAAAACACTTAGTGGTAGTAGCTTTAAATAAAAATAAAATAGGGCGCCTGGGTGGCTCAGTTGGTTAAGCGACTGCCTTCGGCTCAGGTCATGATCCTGGAGTCCCGGGATCGAGTCCCACATCGGGCTCCCTGCTCGGCAGGGAGCCTGCTTCTCCCTCTGATCCTCCCCCCTCTCATGTGCTCTCTGTCTCTCTCATTCTCTCTGTCTCAAATAAATAAATAAAATCTTTAAAAAAAA
>NW_028058369.1:0-398 GCF_054177405.1 Leptonychotes weddellii
CCAGTTTGTGGCTGTGGTCCACTAACTTTCATTTGTGTATAGTATTTCATGGTATGAATTTATCACTATTTATTTAATAGATATTTGGGTCATTCCCAGTTTTTGACTATTGTAAACAATGATACCACAAACATCCTTATGCATGTATGCTGGTACCCAGTTCCTCTTGGATATTATGACCATTTCAAAAAAAATGGGTTCAGGGCGCCTGGGTGGCTCCAGTTGGTTAAGAGACTGCCTTCGGCTCAGGTCATGATCCTGGAGTCCCTGGATCGAGTCCCGCATCGGGCTCCCTGCTCAGCAAGGAGCCTGCTTCTCCCTCTGACCCTCCCCCTTCTCATGCTCTCTCTCTCTCATTCTCTCTCTCTCAAATAAATAAAATCTTTAAAAAAAAAAAA
>NW_028058370.1:0-398 GCF_054177405.1 Leptonychotes weddellii
TCTTTGTAGGTCTATTATACCACATTGACTTAGATAAGGACAAACAAAATCTGACTGCTAAATTGGAGGATTTAATCTAAATTGCAACTTTTCATTTTCACTTGGGTTCTGGTAATCATATGCATTTCCTGGTACATTTGCAAACCAATAAATCTTTCTGTTCCACTTTTTCCTCTGCCAGCCCTGTTCAGAAAACCTGCGTTCACATTATACAGATATTGATTTCTCTCACCAATTTAAAAGAAATAATTTTTAAAGTATTATTTATGAAGAGTATAGGGAAAAACCTCTTTCATTCACAAGAGGAGAGTAAACAATTCTTACAGAGCTGCCTGGGGCTGCTTTAACATAATTTACTTTGACTCAAAAACCATTTACAGATTTCATGCACTTGTAAA
>NW_028058371.1:0-398 GCF_054177405.1 Leptonychotes weddellii
CCGTGTGTGGAACCTTCCATACTTTCTGTTGAATTTTGTTGTGAACCTAAAACTGTTCTAAAAAACGAAGTCTATTAATTTAAAAAAGCATCTAGAATGTAGATATTGACTAAGTAATATATGGTAATGTTAGTAAAATACAGAATCTAGTTTTTCTGCACAAGAATTTGAAACTGGGCATTAAAAGTATATTTGGGTTGGGGCGCCTGGGTGGCTCAGTTGGTTAAGCAACTGCCTTCGGCTCAGGTCATGATCCCGGAGTCCCGGGATCGAGTCCCGCATCGGGCTCCCTGCTCGGCGAGGAGCCTGCTTCTCCCTCTAACCCTCCTCCCTCTCGGGCTCTCTGTCTCTCATTCTCTCTCTCTCAAATAAATAAATAAAATCTTTAAAAAAAAAAA
>NW_028058372.1:0-8550 GCF_054177405.1 Leptonychotes weddellii
TGAAACGCATAATGCAATATATGTTAAGGAAAAAAAAAAAAAGAAGGTAGCAGGAGGGGAAGAATGAAGGGGGGGAAATTGGAGGGGTAGACGAACCATGAGACACAATGGACTCTGAAAAACAAACTGAGGGTTCTAGAGGGGAGGGGGGGTGGGAGGTTGTGTTAGCCTGGTGATGGGTATTGAGGAGGGCACGTTCTGCATGGAGCACTGGGTGTTATGCACAAACAATGAATCATGGAACACTACATCTAAAACTAATGATGTAATGTATGGGGATTAACATAACAATAAAAAAAAGTTACAAAAAAAAAAAGATTACCCAACTTTTAGAATCAGAGGGACATTGAAGACATACCTGCCTGAGTCTGATATTTTATAGGTGGGGAAATGGGAGCCTGGAGGTACAGAGTGATGTCCCCAAGGCCAAAAACTATCATCCCCAGAATTTAATAATGCTATCAAGGCTGTAAATCCAAAGAATCATGCAAAACTGACCTCTTGTAATTATTTCTAAGGAAAAAAACAATTTCTTATTAGATTCTCCTCCTATTTGGAAATAGCATGAGGCTATCTAATTCGGAAGGGCCAAGGGCGATTGTCCTGTCAGTCCTGAGCTGATCTCCCAGCACCCTCCCCTCCCCGAGCTCAGATCCAGGCTGTCTAACCAGACAGTGGCCCCTGAATGCTAAACCCTGGGTTTCTACCCGTCACACCAAGCCCGCAAAGCATAAGGTTCACAGTGGAGAAAGTGCAATTTCCGCCGCTTGCCCATCAGCGGGCCTGCTCAATGCATCCTTTTTCATCAATCTTGGTAACAGTTGAAGTAAAACTCGTGTTTTTTATTCAGGTCTGAAATAAATGAGCAGCAGCTGATTTCCTCGGCCTGGTACAAAACTGCAGTCATGAAAGATGAAAAGGAACAAAGCCATTGGGCCAGGAGTTTGTTTATGGTTTCCTGTGAAATATCATGTTCCCTCCACATGTCCCGGAGTTCTTGCAGTGCTCACTGCAAGAAACCTCAGTCGGACGTGGGCTGCCTCTCAAATCCGGGGCCTTGTCTAAACCCTACACACGAGGGAGCTCCGGGGACAGCTCTCTTCGAGTTCTTCTAAGGTCAAGGGTATTTGTTTGTAGATAGGAATGTCTGCTGAGAACAGGCTACAAACAAGTGGGAGTTCCCACACTCTGTTCTTTGGAAAAAGCAATAAATGCTGCAGTAGCTCCATCAAATTTAACAATTTATTCCAACACCTATCGGAACAATTTGGGCACACTTTTATGGCTCAGTGGAGGGTTGGCCTACATGGGCAGATATGGACCAAAATAGAGAGAAGGGCCACATGGAAAAAAAAAAATCTAGATCTCTATAAGCAAGAACAAATGGCAAGTAGAATTTCTAATGTCTCCCTATAGGAGAGGCACGGTCTGCATTGCATTAAATATTTTTACCTACATTAAATACTTTGATTCATCTTATCTTATTCAATCCTCACAAGGCTGGCGGTGGTAGTTAACGGTAGCTGCCCCGGGGTACAGCTCCTGAGACTCAGGGAAGTTAAAGAAAGCACCCAAGGTCACCCTGAGGCTGACAGAGTCAGGTTTAGGGCAAGACTGGACTTCTTCCTCTGTCCGGTCAATCCACACAACTCTGGATAGAGCCTCCTGACTTGTACACAGCGCTGCTGGGATCCTGCCACACTTAAATGCCATTCGGGTGCCCTGCTAGAGACAGAGACAAAATTCTCCTTCGGGATCCCATCATAGGAGAAACTATTCCTGGCTTGGCGGGCTCGCTGCTGCTGCGTGTGGGAGCGACCGCCAGGGGCACCGTGGTCACCGGAGTAGAACCACAGGACAGAGGCAGGCAGGTCCTGCGGCACACGGTTCCATTCCAGCTCATTGTAAACAACTCTGTTTTAATAGCAGAGCGTGGCTATTATTAACTTCTATTGCTCTGTCCAGACATGGAATCAAAATTTAGAGAAAAACAGCAACATGCAATTTAATCATTTCCATATTAATATCCAGCTACAGCCACCGGCATTCAGTCCATCCTTGACCATCTCCCACACTAAACTAGAACACAGTCTTTCAGGGCAGCACCTGTCAGGGGCGTAGGCATAGCTCCGGCGGTGGCCCCGTTTCTTGGCCACTGCCATCCTGCCCGGCTCCATCTCAGGTGTTGAAAGCCTTTTGCCCCGACAGCCTCAGCACAGCCCATGCCCTGAGCCAGACTCGACTGAGTGTTTGGGAGCCTTGCTGTGTCCTTCGATGTGGGCTGCCAAGAGTGGTGCTGCTGTGGATCCATGTGAGCAGGCATGTGCACACGTGTGCACACACACACACACACACATTTCAAAGGAGTGGGGCCACGATATTTGGGGAATCAAGTAGGACATGAAAACAGGACCCCAGTTCCTTCCCCAGGATGAACGGGAAATGAAACAAGTCTAAAGAGACCAGAGCAGAGACTTTACTTCCACTGGGTGGAAAGCCTGGGTTAGCTAAGCTTCTGATCAGGGACTATCCATAGGTGAGTATTAGCATAACCACATTTCAAAGAATATAAGACACTATAGCTTGAAATAAATATTATTATTTGATATATCAGTTTAAGAAAAAAAAAATCACTTCCAATTAAGCTATGACATGCCTTCAATGTTAAGAGACATCCCAATATCAGAATTCTGAAATGTGGGGGAAAAAAGTCTTAGCTTATGCTTATTTTGTAGATGGGGGACGGAAGGAGGGAAGGAGGAGGCTCAGCAAGGGGAGCTGATTTACTCAAGGTCACACACTTGTATGAACTTGGGATGCAAATCCAACTGTATCCGATTCCAATGTCAGGATTCTTTCTGCATGCTCTACCCACTGACTTCAACCTTTCAGACAACAAGGCCTCCTAGTACCAACCAGAGTCCTTAGGACCTTGTGCATTCCAGAGCTGACCACCAACATGGGGACCAGCATCACGGCAGGGCCATTAACCCGGGGCCATGCCTGGGTTTGCCCCTTCCTGGCTGCCTGTTCGCTGAGGTCTCACTACACCTACTGCTTGAAGTCCCCAGCGAGTCTGCGTTCTAAAGCAGAAATGCCAGGGGGAAAGATGCTGGAGGTTTTGGTTTTATTTTTCTGACACAACAGACCAGAATTCTCAATAAAGGAGCATTCTTGATATTTGGGGCCAGATAATTCTTTGTTGTGGGGGCCTATCCTGTGCATCCGTAGGAGGTTCAGCAACATCCCTGTCGTCTACCCGCCAGATGTCAATAGCACTCCCCATGTCGTGACAACCAAAAGTGTCTTCAGACATTACCCAATGTCCCCGAGAATCATCACTGTAGACCTTTATTAGTCTACTTAATCAGTCTCTTCTTGATTTAAAATATTTTTCCAGGCATCTCTTTGGCATCATCATTAGCTTTCAGAGTACTACCTTGCCTCTGGCCCCATCACAAATGGGAAAGAGAAAGGAAGGGAAGAGTAGATTCCAACTGTGCTATAAGTCTATGTGACCATATTTTCCAGGAAGACAGAACAAGGGCAGTGTTAAAAAAAAAAAAAAAAAGTTCTTCTCTCTTCCCATCAAGTATTTTGTCAACAGCACATTATTGGGTAAGTCGATGGGTTGTAACCCACTTGGGAAGGATTGACCTGCAGCTTTCACAGCGTGACACTAACAGCTTCTAAACACAATCTAGCTTTTATTTCTTGAACGTAATCTTCACAAACGCAATTAGGCACACATAACCAGTTTTTAAAGTGGAAGACACAGGTTTGCCAACGAGGTACCCTCCCAGTTACGTGGATTTGAGTTCAAATGTGTCTCCTCCCTTCCATTTCTACCTTCAGTAACTCAACTGGTCTACCCGGCAGTGAAATCTAAATCTAAACTGAAGCCAGAGTCTAGTGGCTTGATTTAGAGTCTAAGGAGTTAATTCTCTTAGGATAGGATTTGAGATATCCGCCCAGTTCTCATTTCCTGCCTTTTAAGCGAATCTCTGAAGCATGGATTTAGGAATAAGTCTAAATAGTCTTTGGATAATTTTAATGATTATTAGTTTGTGTTATCTTTCTCGTCAACTGCCGAGAGGCACACAGCATGTTGTTAAAACTCTACGGTAAGGCTAAACTCGCGCGTGAGATGTTGGAGACAAGGATGCAGTCAGAAAATAGAAGCTTACCCCGGCTTTGCATATATTGTATTTTTGTCCGTGGCTATGCAAATTACCCCACAAAATTATAAAGAAAGTACAGCCGAGGTCCAGGAAAGTAAGAAAATAAATATGTAGTGTGGGGAGAGTGTTTTTATTAAGCAGGAAAAAAAATAAGTTCTTGACCCATTTATTCCTTCATTCGTCCATCGATTATGCATTATAACAATATTTATTAAGCTGCTACTTTGGGACAGGCAGGAGCAGAGGAGATAATAGAAGCAATTCAGACAGGATGTCAGAAAGCCTATGCCAAGCTGGGGAAACAGACAAATAAGAAGCACTATTGAGTCAAGCGATCATTGCAATGTGAAAAATAGACACAGTGTTGTGTGCTAAGAAGCATTCATCTTCCAGGGGAAGTGAGGAAGGGCAGGGAGGTTCCATGGAGGCAGTGATTTTTAGGTTGAAACTGCAAGGGAGAGTAACTGCTACCATCACAGCTCAGTGATCAGGAGGACGTAGAGCATTCCGGGCAGAGAGAACTTCAAGCCACAGATAGTTGGAGGTTGACAGGAATGGAGATACATGCTAACATTATGTCTTCATTTTAAATATAGGAAGCTTGAGGTTCGGAGCAGACATGGCCCTGTATGTCACCAGCAGAGCTAGAACCTAACTATCAGCTCAACTCTTTTGACTCACCCTCCAGGATTTGCTTCCACGCAGCCCGAACGACTGGCTAGCTGATTCCTTCTGATGCAAGCATTCCTGCTTTCATTTAACTATTTATAGACGACCTCTGTGTGTTCCTGATGATAAAAAAATGGAATGGGACCAGTCATAGACTCTTCCTCCAAGGACCTTGTAGCAAGTCACTATAATAAAATACAATATAAAATATAAAAATAATTTTGCTGAGTGCAAGAAGAGGGGTGTGACACCACAGGCTGGAGGGCATGTGGAGCAGCAGAGACCCTCATTCGTTGCTGGCGGGAATGCAAAATGGTGCAGCGATTTGGTGCTCCTTCGTATTTACCCAAAGGAGTTGAAAACTTCAGTCCACACAAAAACCTGCACACAGGTGTTTATAGCAGCTTTATTCATAATCACCGAAACTTGGAAGCAACGAAGATTCCTTCTGTAGGTGAGCAGATAAATACACTGTGGTCCATCCAGACAATGGAATACCATTCAGCACTAAAAAAGAAATAAGTAGCAAGCCATGAAAAGACACGGAGGAACCTTAAATGCATATTACTAAGTGAGAGAGGCCGGTCCGAAAAGACCACATACTGTATGATTCCACCTACATGACCTTCTGGAAAAGACAAATCTGTGGAGACAGTGAAAAGATCGGCAGTTGACAGAGATGAGAGGGATAAACAGAGCACGGAAGATTTGAGCAATGAAACGTTTCTGTAGGACACGATCCTACTGGACACATGTCATTGTGCATCTGTGAAAACTCATAGAACGTACATCAGCGAGACTGAGCCCCTGTGTGAACTATGGAGCTCGGGTGATAATGATGTACCAGGGCAGGCTCATCATCTGTAACAAAAGTCCCACTCTGGTCGGGGTGTTGATGGTGGGGGAGGCTGTGGGGGAGGGTGTATCTGGGAAATCTCTGTACTTTCTGCTCAATTTCACTGTGGATCTAAAACAGCCCCCAAAAGAAAGTCTATTTAAAAAAATTAAAAATAAAAGGGATGTGCACATGTGAAGAGCACATTTGAATGGTGTTAAGAGAGTATATTCTTTATGAGGGAACAAGCTACTGGAATAAGGAGATCCCCAAAACTCAGTGGCTTAGAGAACAGTGAAATTTCATTCTCTCACTTAGCGCTTGCAGATGAGCACTTCCGGCGGCTCTGCCCCAGCAGCCACGCCTCCCCGGGTGTCTTCCTCACCCACAGGGCCCAAGGTGCGTAGAGCCGTCCGTCCTAGTCCCTCCCTCCAGAAGTGAGACAGCACCTTCACTCACATGCAGCCGGAGAGACGGAGCAAGAGGCCTCACCTGGGTGCAAAAGGGGCTCTGGGGAGTGCAGCCCTGGCCTGGGCAGCCATGGGCCCAGCGGCACACCTGCCACAAGGGAAAAGAGAAAGTGGAATTTGGAGGACAGTTTGTGATCTCCAGCACCAAAGGGGGTGTCAATGACATAAAACGTAAATGTGGTAGCTCTCTACTCCCCAAGGATCTTGCACTATTAGATAACCCCAAACCAAGCCCCACAATCTTCGAAGCATCTCCTGGTGATGATTTCCCAAGCATGGAGTGCTACGTACGTGGAGTGGCAGGCTGACTCGTTACCCCTCTGGGCTGTGTCTGCCCAGACCTGGAAAGGTAGTTGCATTCAGAGGAAGGTAGAGTCAGACGGAGGAGGCAGGACAGGGAGCCTCAGAGATCATGGAGCCCAATTGGCTGGACTCTTCAGAGAAGGAAACTGACCCCCAGAGAAGCTAAGTAGCCCGACCAAGTCACCTCCATGTATAGTGCATGAAAGAGGAACGCTCCTTCTACATCCAACACTGAGCTTCTGTTCTTTCCTTACCTGTCTCCCTCAGGGAGTCATGGAGTAAAACCCCTGAAAAGGAAAGTCAGTTTGTCCCCGATGGTAGCTAAAGTATTGTGTGTGATACTTCAGGAGGTGGGGCTTTCCGTCGCCAACCAGTGGGCGGTGCAGAGTGAGCTGAGTGAAGGGCAGGGAAGATTGCCGCGTCCCACAATCACAAACCAGATCTCTCCAGATGCGGTCATTTCCTCCCACCTCAAGGACTTTGCAATCTCCACACCACTCCACCCCTCTGATGATCTCTCTTTGAATTCACTTAATTTTTTCTTAGTCAAATAAAATGATTCTAAAAAGAAACTATACATCCCTCCCGCCATAAGTGGAAACCAGTATCATTTCCCTTAAATGGAAAGTAAATATGAAAATAAATAACCATTCATTTAAAAAGACACTCACCCGTGTACTGCTTAGAATGGTCTCGCCTGTCATCAGTGGGACACACCGAGGGAAATGTGTCCTACACCATAGGATGAAGTAAATATTATCTGTTCAGCTTGAAGAACATGTAGGGACGTGAAAGCCTGGGCTCACCTTTGCCAGGCTGGAGGAATTTCTGAAGACCGAGGAGCTGCGTCACTGTGGGGTGCACACAACATGCACGTCCTAGAAAGGTGACAGATCCCTGTTTCTAGGAAGTCTGGCCTTGGCCAAGACCTGTTGCAAACATGCCCTGGAGCTTGAGTTCCATGGGGGAGAGTCCAGGTCCCAAATGCAAGGCCAAGACCTGGGAGTTCATCTGTCTAATCCCCGTGAATTCAATGAATGGGCAGAAACAAGTGTAACGAAATGGGGTGGGTAGTGTTGCGTTAAAGCAACATCCGGCTCCAGCATTTGTCTTAGGAGGACAGCTGGGTTCACCTGAGGAAAAAGTCTTGGTAAATGTTTGGAGTCGAAGATGATTGAGGGGTCTGAGTGGACCCTCAACTGCCCAGTGGAAGGAGAGCCATGCTTGGTGATCCAGAGAGGGAAGCAGAGGGGAAGGGAGAAGGAGTAGAGCCAAAGAGGAGGAAGGTGAGGAGCACATAAAGAACCCCCTCCCCACAGTTACGCACCCCGAAGTGACCCAGAGACCACTATGAACCTGCCACCTGCAGCCTGTGGTCCCTCTGGGGCCACCTCCTCGCGTGAGGTGGGCCGAGAGCTTTCAGGGCATGTGTCCATAGCTTCCGGTGACTTCCTGAATGCCCCTGGAGTGACTGATGCCTGTCTGGGCACAGTGGGGACGAGGTACCTGCTGGGGCGCAGAAAGGGTAGTTGCCGCGGGTTCCCGCAGAATCAAGCTCTGTGTTTCCTTTCACACCTCCTCCTGTATTCCTTAAACTCCTTACCTACCTCAGTGTCCTAGCTGTAAAATGAGTACAATAATATTATGCTCTCTTTTCCTGTATTAGATAGGAAATGTGGACTGTCTAACAAGAACTTCCTTAATTTCTTTCCCTTCACCCCTCAAGCAACACATCTACCCCCATCTTTATTGTTTCCCTGTGTCACAAAACAGTGAGCTCCCCTGGCCTGGGCTAATGGGGTCCCCTGGTCTCTGAGCCACGTCTCCTTCTCCTCCTCCCCTTCCCCCTCCCGTTTCTCCCCCTCCTCCTCCTTTCCCCTCCTTCCCTCTCCTCTTCCTTCCTTCCCCCTCCTCCCCCTCTTTCTTCCCTCTCCTCCCCCTCCTTCTTCCCTCTCCTCCCCCTCCTCCCACTCCCCCTCCTTCCTCCCCCCTCCTCCCTCCTCCTCCTCCTCCCTCTCCTCCCCCTCTTCCCATTCCCCCTCCTTCCTCCCCCCTCTTCCCCCTCCCTCCTCCTCCTCCGTCTCCTCCCCCT
>NW_028058373.1:0-398 GCF_054177405.1 Leptonychotes weddellii
AACCAACCAACCAACCAACCAGACAACTGACCCAAAGCTTCTTAAGTCCTCTCAAGTCTCTGAGTCAATGCTTATGATAGGAAAATTACTGTTGCCCTTGTTAACCAGTGAATTTGACCTTGATCCCTGGTAAAATTCTTAAATAGATGCTTTATAAGAACATGTGGAAGTCTCATAAGGAAATATCACCAGGAGCTATATAATGCTAATTATAATGTCAAACCTCACATAATGGCCCTTATTGGTAGTATTAATAATTTAGTAGATCAGGAGAAAGGAGTAGAAAAAGGACATAATTTTGATAAAGCTTCATAGAAAAGATGATGACTGTGAGCTTAAAGATAACACTTTTAGTTTGGCTACTATAGACCAAAATTATTCATTAATGACTCTGAAAA
>NW_028058374.1:0-398 GCF_054177405.1 Leptonychotes weddellii
TTTTAGGATTAAGACCTAGAAACACTCATGCCCATTTGGTTTGTGTTTTGTTACTCCTAACCTAGGAAATCTGATATCCAAATATGTCCACCGCAGTACTACAATCACTATAGTAGTACAAAACAGAAATATCTTACCCATAAACCAACAAGTGGACAAAAGTCATGGAATGTGATCAGTCATGAAAAACAATGCTTCCGGGCGCCTGGGTGGCTCAGTTGGTTAAGCGACTGCCTTCGGCTCAGGTCATGATCCTGGAGTCCCGGGATCGAGTCCCGCATCGGGCTCCCTGCTCGGCGGGGGGTCTGCTTCTCCCTCTGACCCTCCTCCCTCTCATGCTCTCTGTCTCTCATTCTCTCTGTCTCAAATAAATAAATAAAATCTTTAAAAAAAAAAAA
>NW_028058375.1:0-398 GCF_054177405.1 Leptonychotes weddellii
CTGAGCCCTGTGATCACTTGGTGACTCCCTGTGTCGTGGTGCTGAGACCTGGGATGCATTCTCTGTAGGGACCAATCCAGTTGTGGGACAGGCAGCTTGCCCTGAAAGAGGTTTAATGAAGCCACTGACCCCGCCCTGACATCTTGGTGAAATTTGTAAACTTATAAGTATTCACTTATTTTTAAAATTTCCAAATACCGGGCGCCTGGGTGGCTCAGTTGGTTAAGCGACTGCCTTCGGCTCAGGTCATGATCCGGGAGTCCCTGGATCGAGTCCCGCATCGGGCTCCCTGCTCAGCAGGGAGTCTGCTTCTCCCTCTGACCCTCCCCCTCTCATGTACTCACTCTCTCTCATTCTCTCTCTCTCAAATAAATAAATAAAATCTTTAAAAAAAAAAA
>NW_028058376.1:0-398 GCF_054177405.1 Leptonychotes weddellii
AAAGGGGGGAAATCGGAGGGAGAGATGAACCATGAGAGACTATGGACTCTGAGAAACAAACTGAGGGTTTTAGAGGGGGAGGGGGTGGGGGATGGGTTAGCCCCGTGATGGGTATTAAGGAGGGCACGTACTGCATGGAGCACTGGGTGTTATAAGAAAACAATGAATCATGGATCACCACATCAAAAACTAATGATGTATGGTATGGTGACTAACATAACGTAACAAAATAAAATAAAATTTTTTAAAAATTGCAAAAAAAAAAAGAACCCTAATTTGTTATCTGTGTCATTTGAGCATGCTACATAGCTTTCTAAGACTCAGTTTTCCTCTTATGTAAATTAGAGACACTACAAAGGCTTTGATATTTTTTGATGCACTTATTGTGTCCAAAATGT
>NW_028058377.1:0-398 GCF_054177405.1 Leptonychotes weddellii
AAAAAACTGCCTAAATCCTTCTCCCCTCCCTAACTCAGAACTAGCTCTGGTCCTGTGCCAGATCAGAGCCCCCAGTCTGCACTGCGAGCGCACATGCTGCAGAGTGACCTTGGGCAAGTCACATTCATTCCCTCCGCTGCAGCTGCAGATCGGGCCACTCGTTTTGTGTGGGATTTTTTTTTTTTTTTTTTTTTTTTTCCGATCTCTGCTAAGAATACCTGCCCCAGATAATGCTCAGGCTCTGGCAATTCCTGCAAACCACCGCAGGCATCAAAGGCTCCCAGCAGGGCCAGATCAGACCAGTCCCCCAACCCCCACCGCGAGTCCACCACCACCACAGGGGGGCCGCAGTGCCGCCAAATTTGGGGGACAGAGCCCTGTCGGTCTAGGGGCGGGGA
>NW_028058378.1:0-398 GCF_054177405.1 Leptonychotes weddellii
AGAGAGCATGAGAGGGAGGAGGGTCAGAGGGAGAAGCAGACTCCCTGCCGAGCAGGGAGCCCGATGCGGGACTCGATCCAGGGACTCCAGGATCATGACCTGAGCCGAAGGCAGTCGCTTAACCAACTGAGCCACCCAGGCGCCCCTGTTGTTGTTTTATTTTTAACGGCAACTAGATGACATCTATAACAAAAAGGGGAAAAGAACAGTAGAATTGTAGTTTCAAGAAGGAAATAGGCAATTTTGGAAAAATGAGAGAAAATTATAATGATGCCCACAGTAGCCTTCATCCAGCTTCAGTGATCATCCCCTGAATTATTCTGAAACAATCCTGGACAATTTCATCTTTAAATATTTGTTTGTGTCACAAAAAGATAAGGATTGATTTTTTTTCCCTG
>NW_028058379.1:0-398 GCF_054177405.1 Leptonychotes weddellii
TCTTCCAGATTAAAGAAACTTTCTCTTAAGATAATCTATGACTTACAGAAATGTGATAAAGTATTCATTTGTGAACAAATTGAAGCATTTAACTTTTCTCTCTAACTTGAACCTTCTGAAATTCAAAATGTCTCAGTAAGTATTCTTTCTTCTATGGCAATCAGTCATTTGCATAAGTTCAATAAGAATCTGTTCTCCTGGGGCGCCTGGGTGGCTCAGTTGGTTAAGCGACTGCCTTCGGCTCAGGTCATGATCCTGGAGTCCCGGGATCGAGTCCCACATCGGGCTCCCTGCTCGGCAGGGAGTCTGCTTCTCCCTCTGACCCTCCTCCCTCTCATGCTCTCTGTCTCTCATTCTCTCTGTCTCAAATAAATAAATAAAATCTTTAAAAAAAAAAA
>NW_028058380.1:0-398 GCF_054177405.1 Leptonychotes weddellii
CGAAACTGAGTTTCCTAAAGCAAGGAAGGCATTCTGTCAGATGTTCCTACAAAGACGTGCATGGTGAAGACCTTATTCTAAGTGACAATGAGAAACACTAAATGTCATTCTGGGCCTCAAAGATTAAAACAAATGTAGTAGGGAAAAGAACAGAACTTGGATTAAGTACAAATTAGTTTGGGGAGGGAAGAAGGAAGATTTAAAATGAATTAGGAGAGATTAGGATGAGGTTGTAAACACTGGAAGGGAGAGCTTACTGGTGAAAATCCAGGGACAATCCAATATATATTCACCAGTAAGCTGCAGCACATGTGATCAAGTTGACATAAACATGTTTTCTGGATGTCAGGCAGCCAATTATTGGTCATTTTTAAAAATGTGACATTGAAATGAAACTA
>NW_028058381.1:0-398 GCF_054177405.1 Leptonychotes weddellii
GAGAGGAGAGTTGAAGAGATACTAATAGCAGTTTATACAGTACAGACACAAAATAATGGTAGATTTGACCAGAGTGGGACAAGATTATCATGTAAGATTTGACAGACTTTTTTTTTTTTAAGTTCAGAATTTACCAACAAATTGGTTATGTTGTATGAGTGCAAGAAAGACAAAAGAAGTTTAAACAAAAGACACTCAAGGGCGCCTGGGTGGCTCAGTTGGTTAAGCGACTGCCTTCGGCTCAGGTCATGATCCTGGAGTCCTGGGATCGAGTCCCGCATCGGGCTCCCTGCTCGGCAGGGAGTCTGCTTCTCCCTCTCCTGCTCCCCCCTCTTGTGCTCTTTCTCTCTCTCACTCTCTCTCTCAAATAAATAAATAAAATCTTTAAAAAAAAAAAA
>NW_028058382.1:0-398 GCF_054177405.1 Leptonychotes weddellii
ACATTTCTCATTTGCAAACAGAGATAACAAAGGCAGCTACTTTACCAGGATTCTTATGTAAAACAGTCAACCCATGCAGGACACACTCTGTAGAGTTGGACCCAGGATAATTACTAAACAATTGTAGTTTATTTTATTGCTTTGTAACATTAATCTTCATGTTTAAAATAAGGAGCCAGGCCCTGTTACTTCTACTTTTTTTTTTTTTTTTTTTTAAAGATTTTATTTATTTATTTGACAGAGAGAGAGATAGCAAGAGCAGGAACACAAGCAGGGGGAGTGGGTGAGGGAGAAGCAGGCCTCCTGCCGAGCAGGGAGCCCGATGTGGGACTCGATCCCAGGACTCTGGGATCATGACCTGAGCCGAAGGCAGACGCTTAACGACTGAGCCACCCAGG
>NW_028058383.1:0-8550 GCF_054177405.1 Leptonychotes weddellii
TTTTAAAATTTTTTTTAATTTTATTTTTTTAAGGAACATGAGCCTTGCCACACTCAGTCATGCTATGCTTCCCCTTGCATAAGATTCTGCACTGGGGCAAGGCCTCATGTGATGGATTATGGATGATAATCGTCAAAGCCTTGATTTTTATTTCTGTATCCCAGAATTAGGTTGGCTTTGAAAACTATAGTATCATACTCTACTATTTCTTGTTCTCTACCATAACAGTTATTAACAGCTCTCATTAATAATTTGTGGGCTTACCTGTTTAAACTATGTCTCCTTCCCTAAACTGTAAGTTCCATCAGGGCATTAGTGATCATGTCTGTCTTATTTATCAGTATGTCCCCAGCACCTGGCAAAATATGGTGGTTCAGTACATACTTGTTAAATGACCTTAAGATCTTTCTCAACCAGAACTTCTTCCTCAATTTTGCATTTGGGTTGTTTTTCCTCCTATGATACAGTAACTTGAACTTAATAGTATTGAACTACTATTTAACCAGGAAGCAGAATGTTCTAAAAGCACAACTTCTCTAAAGGTTTCTGCTTTTTGGCTATACAGTAATTCTGGTGGGGAATCCAGCTGTTAATACCAACTCCAGAATGTATATTCTTACCAACTTCTTAACACTTTTTGTGACCCAGTTAACTCAGCTGCCTAGACAATTATTAAAGTCAAGGTCAGAATGAAACTGACTAGGGAAATAGAACTATGTTTTGAACCTCATCAATTTCTTGGTTATATGAGGCTTCCATGAGAGACTGTGCATGACTCCACACATACCCATTTGTCTTGCTGGCAACACAACTCCTAGGTCTCACCTTTGATGGGTCAAGTGGGAAAATTGTTCTTGTGCACTGTCTCCCAGGGCTGTTTCAAGGAGTTGAGATCATGGTTGCAGAAGTTCTTTAGCAGGAAAAGGCACTATAATGAGCTGTCCTTTATGTAGAAAGAAGATGATACTGATCTACTTTCAATAGGGTATGTGCTGGAAGGTGTTTCTCAGCAGCTGGACTTGGCTTCTACTGCCTCATGCTGTCTTTCTGACTAGGATTTCCTGAAACTAATGGCTCTATAAGGCCAGGACTGAGTTATAGACACTATCAAGTATTCCTAGTATTGCGTCTGTGGCATTTTCTTTCTTTTTCTTTCTTTCTTTCTTTCTTTCTTTCTTTCTTTCTTTCTTTCTTTCTTTCTTCTTTCTTTCTTTCTTTCTTTCTTTCTTTTCTTTCTTTCTTTCTTTCTTTCTTTCCTCTTTTTTCTTTTCTTTCTTTCTTCTTCTTTCTTCTTTCTTTTTTTCTTTCTTCTTTCTTTTTTAAAGATTTTATATATTTACTTGAGAGAGAGCACGCGCGCGAGAGAGCACAAGTGGGGAGGAGAGGGAGAAACATGCTCCCTGCTCAGCAGAGAGCCCGATGTGGGGCTCCATCCCAGGACCCTGAGATCATGACCTGAGCTGAAGGCAGATGCTTAACTGACTGAGCCACACAGGTACCCCCATGGTGTTTTCTTAAATTCTGATGACATCTTTTAAAGTGCAGTTTTAGATCCCTGACTGCTCCTCTTTCCAATCCCCCACTCCCACATCACTGAGCACATCTGAATCTGGGTACAGGCCCTGAAGTTTTCTTTTGCTAACTAGGTCCTTAAGTCAGACCTGTAGATAACTACTTCTGAAGCATGACAATTAACCTGCCAGGACTTCATCTTGGTGTTTTATGGTATAGATAGAAGTTCTCCAAGTGTGGTCCCTCAAACAGCACCATCAGAATCACCCAAGAATTTGTTAAAAATACAAATTCTCAGAACCCACCGTAGACCAGTGAATCAGAAGCTCTGGTGATAGGGTCCAAAAATCTGTGTTTGAACAAACTCTCCAACTGATTCATATTCAAGTTTGAGAACCACTGGCCCAGACCATATTTAGTCTCAGAATTTTTCAAATTAGAATTTGAAATGGAATTGTAAAGCAGAAAGTACTTTTAAATATATTGTTCACTCTCTTATTTTTCAGGTGATTAAATTGAGGCTATATGATTTGTCCAAAGATACAGTACAATCCTAGCAGAGCCTGGGTCTCATGCATTCATAATCAGAGCTCTAAGAATATATAGATCATAGTGTTCCCATGAGCTTTGGCCTTGGAAATATGTTCATCTCTTGTGTCAGGGCAAAAACCAGCCTCTCTTGGGCTTTGACCTTTCTCAGCTGAGATACAAATCCCTCTCTCCCCCTTCTAATCTTTCCTCCTAATCTCTAACCATACCCCAAAGCAGAACTGTCTTAGAGAAAAAGAAATCTCCAAAGGCTTGGTGCAGAAGTTTGGTCTCTCTTCCGGAGCTCTAACAGGTGACTCCCAAATGTAATTGTTACCCAGATTCCCTGCATGCCTGAGAACAGATGGGCAGTCTGTAGAGGACTCCCTCCTGGAATTTTGGGAAAACCTATTCACAGAAATGGGGGAGGGGCTGCAAAATCTCTCTGAACAGGTCAGCTGCAAATGCACAAGGCCTGGCAACCTTCGCTGCCCTTAAAAAGGAAAGAACTTGCTGTGTTTTGGGACAATCTATTATCACTTGGGAAAAAACAAAACAAAACCTTAAACCTCCTTCCAGCCTCTGCTGCCTACGTCCTTCCAACTCAGGACTATTGCCAGCTTTAAATTTCATCTATCATTTGAGACCATATGTGGAAATTCTGATCACTGACATTTTTATTTTTATCTCTCAGACTGAAAAGGCTTGTCTCTCTTCCAAGCCATCCTATTAAAAAGGCTAGAGTTGACTCCAAGTGCTTTAGGGAGAATGGTGACAAGTGAGAGGGAGAGATGGAGAGTTTGGTGTTTGGGAAGGATGGAGTTGGTGCAAGTCCTAGATTTTCTTGGGATCTCCTGGAGGGTATCCACATCATGCACAAAGATTCCACTAACTCTCTCCTCCCAAGACCTTCAAAAGCCTTTGACTTAACCCAATCTGCCCATCCCCTCTCCCCTAAAAACAGTTCTGTGTGTCACTCTCTATCAAGAGAGGTTTAAACAGTAAGTTGCTAGAAAAACACTGGTTCCCTCTGCTTCAAAAAAAATCCTTTTTTTCCCCCTCTGACTTCAGCAGCATGTTTTTGGTATTAGGTGCCCTAGCTGTTTGCCTTTAGGCAATCCGTATGTTACTATTTGCAAAGAGATGATCACTAAAAACCCATATGGGTTCACTGAGAATTGGCCTTGTGGAACTAACCCCATTTCCTCTTATAAAATTGGTTATGAGGCAGTAGATCAGAGAAATGCCATAGTTATATAGAGTATCTTTATTTCAGAAAAGCATCTAACAGTGTTTTATGATAGCCATATTGAAGAAAACAAACAACCAAAAAAACAAAACAAAGAAATAAAGGTTATATTTGAGTACCGCATATGGACTCAGTTGTACTCAATCAACTTGGACAAAGGTCATTTGTGCCATGGCCTCTGCCCTTCCCCATCATGCCTTCCTTGTCTCTTCTTCAGTGATTTCTATGAAAGTGTAGAAGAGCTATTTATCAAATTTGTGTGAGTTATATTAGAGAGAGAGGGAAACACTTTAGATAACAAGATGATGATTCAGGCATTCTCAAAAGTTAGAAATGGTTAACTAAAATCTAAAAGACTTTTTAACACATGTCTCTGCAATCAATTACATAAACAGAAGATGAAGGAGAACTGGCTTAATAGTCATCAATTAAAATAAAAGAAAACAAAACTTAGTATTCCCATTGACCATAAGCTCAGGAATGCAGCTACCAAGAAAGCCAAACACTATTTGGCTCTATTAATAGAAATATAAAGAAGAGATCAAAGGAGACAATGGCCCACTGCACCCTGCACTGGTCAGACCACAGCTGGACTATTGCCTTGTCCTCTTCTGCAAGCAACATTCTAAGAAGCACATTGACAAATGGGAGAGTATACAGCTGGCAGGAACTGGAGTGGTGAGCAGCCTGGAATCCAATTCGTCTATGTTTCAAGAAATGGGAAGGTTCAAGAGGTTCAAGAAATTATAAGAAGGCAGATTTCAGCACAATGAAAAGAAAATTTTCTAATAAAGTTGTCTAATAATGATGTATTTTTCTCACAAATTAATGAATTGCCTTCAAAGAAAATACTCAAAGAGAAACTGAGAAATATTAGATATTCTATTGAGAGGATTTCTATATTGCATGGAAAGCTATATTAAGGAGTATGATTTCTAGGTCTTTCCTAAGACTGCTTCCAGTGCAAAGACTGTATTTGGGCTAGTTTTTCCTCCAGATCAATCCCCTGGACTGGGAATCAGAAATTTGGATTTCAAATATGATTTTTCTAAGAACCAGCTGGGCAAGTGACTTCTCTCTGGGTTTCATTTTTTTTTTTCACCTGGAAAGTTGGAGGGATGAATTACATGAAGCTAAGATCACTGTTAGGAGAAATATCTGATTTATTATATATTATTTTTGAAATTACAAAAATAACCAAATTAGAGAAATTACCACCAATTAGGTAGAATTAGACTCTTTGGAATCTTATCTTGCAAAGCATAAATTCCAAGATCTGTTTGAAGAAATTATTTTTTTCTATTTCCCTGTCTTAGTCCCTGACAGAGAATATCTAAGAAAGTAACCCACTAATTTCTACAAAAGGACATTTTTCAACAATGGTGGCTACAAGATTCTTTTTCAAAAATGAAATTCTTATATGTCCATAGGAAGTATTCAATGCTTTATACATTGTGACAACACTTAAAAGCTGTGAAAATCTTGACACCAAGCCTTATAACCTCCATAAGCACTATAGAAATACCTTTAGTCCTAGCTGGTGGAGAAGTAGCTAAATATAACCACATTGAAGAGTGATTTAACTGTATCTATTAAAATTTCAAATGGTCTTACCCTTTGACCAGATATTCCATTTCCAGTATCTTCCCTATGGAAATGTACACACATGTATGAAAAAGCCTGGACAAGGATGGCCATTGTAGATCTGTTTGTAATAAAAACAAACAAACAAACAAAAAACCCTGAATACATCTATATGTTCCTCAGATGGAAAAGGCTAATCAAGCCATTGTATGCCTATCCAGGGAACACTGTGCAGCAAGCTAATGAGAGGGAATTGATGTGTAAAACCCTACACTTCATGCTAGTCAGCGAAAAAACAAAAACAAAAAAAACAAAAAACAAGTTGCAAAGAATATATTCAACACAACCACAGATGCATGTTGTTTGACCTGTATAAGATGGGCCCTGCACTTTGCCTTTGATTTTTCTGAATTGGGGGATAACATTTTAAATTGAGAAATTTTAAATTAAAATATAGATTTATTCTTTAAAAATTGATTTTTAAATCAAAACTGATAGTTTATTTTGTATATAACATATATAGAAATAAAATGTATGACAACAGCAGAGAAGGATGGGAAGAGGTTGGAAATACACTGTTAGAATACTCAGACTGTATGTTAAATGGTATAATATTAATTGAAGGCAGGCTCTAATAATTTAAAGACAATAATTGTGAACTCTAGAGTAGGTATTAAAGATGGCATGTATTGAATGGAGCACTGGATGTTATTTGCAAACAATGAATCATGGAACACTACATCAAAAACTAATGAAATGTATGGTGACTAACATAACATAATAAAATAAAATAAAATAAACCTTTAAAAATTAAAACAGAGGTATAGTTAATATGCCAACAATGTAGATGAAATGAAATAACAAAAATATTTGATAAACCCAAAAGAAGTCCCCCGCCAAAAAAAGAAGAAAAAGGGAACAGAGACTAGATGGCACAAATAGAAAAGAAAAAGCAAGATAATCAATCTAAACCCAAACATTAACTACATTAAATATAAAAGGTTTAGATACTCTAATTAAAAAGCAGAGGTTACCTGATTGAAAGAAAATATATTCTTTAAGTAATCCAATTTAAATATAGTGAAACAGCTAAGTTAAAATAAAAGGATATAAAATGTATGCCATGCAAACATCAACCACAAGAAAGCTATAGTAGCAATATAATATCAATAAGTAGACTTCATTAAAAGGATCACAACCAACAGAGCAAGATGGCAGAGGACTGGGAGATCTAAATTTTGTCTGGTCTGAGGAATTCAACTAGATAGGGATCAAACTATTCTGAACACCTACAAACTCAACAAGAAATCGAAGAAAAGAATAGCAGCAACTCTCTGAACAGAAAAGCGACCACTTTCTGGAAGGTAGGACATGCGGAGAAGTGAATCCGAGGCGATATTTGGGAAGATAGATGGCGGGGGACGGGGCTTCTGTCAGCTGCTTCTGGCAAGTGATAGAGCCCCGGAGCACAAAATTGGAAATTTTAGAAGTTGGCTCTGTTGAGGGACGTTGTTCCAGTGGCTAAGCGGGGGGTGGACCTTCGCTGGGACATGTGGTCTCAGGGCCCTGGGGGTCACAGAAAGACCAGGGGTGCCTGAGTGTGGCAGAGCCCCCAAGTATCAGAGCAGGGAAGCCAGCTGCAGAGATGGAGCCGAGGCGTGGGCTCTCAGCTCGGGGTTGCCATAAACCATGATCCGTGGCACAGTCAGGCCACTGTTCCTCCAGCAGGGACCCAATAAGGGGCAGATCCAGGAAGACTCCCCTTCCTCCCCTGGGAGGAGTGGCACGGGAGTGCACTGCAGAGATCTGCTGGGTTTGGAGACTCCACAAGGGGTCGTGTGCCAGAGATAGAAATGCCTGTGAGCATGGAGTGTGGCTGGAGACTGGGAAGACGGGAGTGATTGACTGGTTTTCTTTGGGGGCTCACTGAGGAGTGGGGCTCCCAAATTCTCGGCTCCTCTGGGGCAGAGATTGGGAGGCCACCATTTTCACTCTCAGCCTCCAAAGCTGTACAGAAAGCTCACAGGGAACAAAAGCTCCCAAGAGCAAACCCGAGCAGATTACTTAGCCCAGCCACTGGCATGGGTGGGGCACTTCCTCCTGTGGCAAAGAGATTTGAGAACCACAGCAACAGGCCCCTCCCCTAGAAGATCAGCAAGAACAGCCCACCAAGACCAAGTTTACCAATCAATGAGAATGGCAGAACTCCAGCGCTAGGGGAATACTGCACATAGGATTCATGGCTTTCTTCCCATGATTCTTTAATCTTTCAAAGTTAATTTTTTTAACTTTCTTTTTCTTTTTTTTTTTTGAATTTTTCTTTTTCCCTTTTTCAACCAACATCTTATCAATCCCTTTTTTATAAAAATCTTTTTTATTTTTCATTTTTAGAGTCATATTTTATCCATTCATAGTAGTTAACCTTATTTTTGGTATATATATATATTGTTCTTTCTTTAAAATTTTGAGATACAGTTTCTTCTAACAGACCAAAATATACCCTAAATCTCTAGTGTATGGCTTTGTTCTAGTCTCCTGCCTGATCACATTCTCTCCCCCCTTGTTTTTTTAAATCCTCTTCTTTCTTTTTTCAACCAACTTCTTATCTTATCAATTCCTTTTATAAAATCTTTTATAATTTTCACCTTTACACTCATATTTCACCCCTTCATAGTATTTACCCTTATTTTTGTACATATATAAGCTTTTCTTTCTTTAAAATTTTGGGAGGCACTTTTTTCTAACAGACCAAAATACACCCAAAATCTAGTGTGTGACACTGATTTTTCCACCAGCCTGATCATATTTGATCATATTCTGTTTTTTGTCTGATTGTTTTTATCTTTTTCTTTTTTTTTCTTTTTTCTTTCTTTCCCTTTCTTTCCCCCAGGTTTAAGGTCTCTTCTGATTTGTTTAGTGTATATTTTCTGGGGACGTTGTTACCCTGTTAGCATTTTGTTCTCTCATTCATCTATTCTCCTCTGGACAACATGACAAGATGAAAAAATCACCTCAACAAAAAGAACAAGAGGTAGTACCAACTGCCAGGGACCTAATCAATACGGACATTAGTAAGATGTCAGAAATAGAATTCAGAATGACCATTTTAAAGATACTAGCTGGGCTTGAAAACACCATGGAAGATATTAGAGAAACACTTTCTGTAGAAATAAAAGAACTAAAATCTAACCAAGTTGAAATAAAAAAGGCTATTAAGAAGGTGTAATAAAAAATGGAGGCTCTAACAACTGGATAAATGAGGCAAAAGAGAGAATTAGTGATCTAGAAGACCAAATGATGGAAAATAAAGAAGCTGAGAAAAAGAAAGATAAACAACTACTGGATCACAAGGGCAGAATTCGAGAGATAAGCAATACCATAAGACAAAACAATATTAGAATAATTGGGATCCCAGAAGAAGAAAGAGAGAGAGGGGTAGAAGGTATATTGGAGCAAATTAAAGCAGAGAACTTCTCTAATTTGGGGAAGGAAACAGGCATCAAAATCCAGGAGGCACAGAGAACCCCCCTCAAAATCAATAAAAATAGGTCAACACCCCGACATCTAATAGTAAAACTTACGAGTCTCATAGACAAAGAGAAAATCCTGAAAGCAGCTCGGGAGAAGAGATCTGTAACCTACAATGGTAAAAATATTAGATTGGCAACAGACCTATC
>NW_028058384.1:0-398 GCF_054177405.1 Leptonychotes weddellii
AGGCGCCCCATGATACCATTTTGATACTTCAATCACATGGATGCCTAGTCAAAAACTTAAACAGATCTTGAAACGTTTTAATTGAATCCTCTGTAATTAGTGTTATTTTAAATGTATAGTGGTACTTTACATAAAAGATCAATATGGTGAATCCTATCAGGATTCCTTCAGTGAAGGAATTTTTCCACCTCACACCAGACAGAATGGCTAAAATGAGCAAGTCAGGAAATGACAGATGTTGGCAAAGATGCGGAGAAAGGGGAATCCTCTTATACTTTTGGTGGGAATGCAAGCTGGTGCAACCACTCTGGAAAACAGTATGGAGGTTCCTCAAAAAGTTGAAAATAGAGCTACCCTATGACCCAGCAATTGCGCTACAAGGCATCTACCCCAAAGAT
>NW_028058385.1:0-398 GCF_054177405.1 Leptonychotes weddellii
ACCCCGTCTCCTCCTGCCCACAGGTCTTTATCTTCTCACCAAGCAGCAGTCAGCAAATCTGCCTCCGCCAGTTTTTGTAAATTAAGATTTATTACAACACGGGCACCTGGGTGGCTCAGTCGTTAAGCGTCTGCCTTCGGCTCAGGTCATGGTCCCAGGGTCCTGGGATCGAGCCCCACGTCAGGCTCCCTGCTCCGCAGGAGGCCTGCTTCTCCCTCTCCCGCTACCCCTGCTTCTGTTCCCTCTCTACCTGTCTCTCTCTCTGTCAAATAAATAAATAAAATCTTTAAAAAAAAAAAAAGATTTATTACAACACAACCACACCTATTCATTTACATATTGTCTATGGCTACTTTGGCACTAGACTAGCAGTGAGCAGTTACAACAAAGACCTTATG
>NW_028058386.1:0-398 GCF_054177405.1 Leptonychotes weddellii
GAGAGAATTAGCTAGGAGCATGGTTGGAGCATGAGAGGAGAATAATTACTGCAGGAACCCAACAACCGTGAGGCCGTGTGTTTGTCATAGACAGACCAGCTTGATCAACAAATCTCTGCAGGCTGGGACTTGGCTTTTTGAACACCCAAGTCATGGCATAATTTACGTTAGCTCCCTCCTCTGCCTCCATGAGAGTCAATATCTTGCAGGGGTCCCCATTCCTCCTCTCGACCTACCATAGGGGCACACAGCTGTTCCATAGGACAGAACATGGAGTGCTGGCCAGGCAAGCACTCCTCCAGTCAAAGCATTCTAGGTGTAGCCTCTGAGTCCACTGGGGCAGGGTAGAGTGAGTGTCCAGAGAGCTCTGTGGAACACAGCCAGGACACCAGTTATCA
>NW_028058387.1:0-398 GCF_054177405.1 Leptonychotes weddellii
AACCAAAAGTCACCAGTGGAAACATGCCAAGCAGGACATGGAGTTCAAGAGACTCTCCTGCGGCTACTTCATGTGCAGAAGGATGTCTGGACACATGTGATTTGCTGGCCTCTGCATCCTCAACACTGAGCCCCTGGCGTGAATAAGTCACAGCCTCTGGTTTAAGGAGCTCACAGCTGGGGGATATCGGTCTCAGACACTTTAGGGGCCTCTCTTTTCCCCTCTGTGTCCCTCCTAAACCAAAAGTCACCAGTGGAAACATGCCAAGCAGGACATGGAGTTCAAGAGACTCTCCTGCGGCTACTTCATGTGCAGAAGGATGTCTGGACACATGTGATTTGCTGGCCTCTGCATCCTCAACACTGAGCCCCTGGCGTGAATAAGTCACAGCCTCTGGT
>NW_028058388.1:0-398 GCF_054177405.1 Leptonychotes weddellii
ATACAATACATCATTAGTTTTTGATGTAGTGATCCACGATCCATCGTTTTCGTATAACACCCAGTGCTCCATGCAGTACGTGCCCTCTTTAATACCCATCACCAGGCTAACCCATCCTCCCACCCCCCTCCCCTCTAGAACCCTCAGTTTGTTTCTCAGAGTTCATAGTCTCTCATGGTTCATCTCTCCCTCCAATTCCATCCCCCCATTTTTCCCTTCCTTCTCCTAATGTCCTCCATGCTATTCCTTATGTTCCACAAATAAGTGAAACCATATGATAATTGACTTTCTCTGCTTGACTTCTTTCACTGAGCATAATCTCCTCCAGTCCCATCCATGTTGATATAAAAGTTGGGTATTCACCCTTGCTGATGGCTGAGTAATATTCCATTGTATAA
>NW_028058389.1:0-398 GCF_054177405.1 Leptonychotes weddellii
AACCAACCAACCAACCAACCAGACAACTGACCCAAAGCTTCTTAAGTCCTCTCAAGTCTCTGAGTCAATGCTTATGATAGGAAAATTACTGTTGCCCTTGTTAACCAGTGAATTTGACCTTGATCCCTGGTAAAATTCTTAAATAGATGCTTTATAAGAACATGTGGAAGTCTCATAAGGAAATATCACCAGGAGCTACATAATGCTAATTATAATGTCAAACCTCACATAATGGCCCTTATTGGTAGTATTAATAATTTAGTAGATCAGGAGAAAGGAGTAGAAAAAGGACATAATTTTGATAAAGCTTCATAGAAAAGATGATGACTGTGAGCTTAAAGATAACACTTTTAGTTTGGCTACTATAGACCAAAATTATTCATTAATGACTCTGAAAA
>NW_028058390.1:0-398 GCF_054177405.1 Leptonychotes weddellii
ACCCCGTCCTCAGAGTACAGAGTTTTATTGGGGCTCAATCACCTCCTCCCTGCATGGCTGACTTGTCGTCTTCAGCTCCCCTGGAGGTTAGTTTCTAGTTCCTCTGTAGGTCAGAACTGACAGCACATGACCCAAAGCCCCCCTCGTCTTGTCAGGTTGTCCAGTGAGTGGCCAAAGGCCCAGGCAAAGGAAGACAGTCCTATTGTTCTAGGACCCTTGACATCCTAGGTGGGGGCCTAGAGATCATTTCCCAGTGCTAAGGGCAAAGGGCACACCTCTCTGTGGGTAAGGTTCATCCTTCAGTACACACGAAGATTCCCCGAATGAAGGTTTTTCTGCTCCAACCCCACTTCCCTTTGTTCATCTACTGAGTTCCCAGTCTACACACACTGTGGTAC
>NW_028058391.1:0-398 GCF_054177405.1 Leptonychotes weddellii
GAGGAGACGAAATCCAGGTCTCCTACTCCTCCGCCATCTTGCTCCGCCCCCCAACCTCTTGCTTCTGTCTTCACCTCTCCTACTGCTCGTCTGTGGCCAAGGCCCCTCCTGGTCTCCTTCCTGTGGGACCATGCCGAAACACTGGGTCTACCCACGTAGTCCAGTAAAATCTCCCTATCTCAGGATCCTCAGCTTAATCACACCTTCCAAGTCCCTTTTGCCAAGTTAAGTAATCCTCGTGGGTTCCAGGGACTAGGGGGCCATTAGTCACCCTACCCCACAGGGAGCTTCTAAATCCCCTCAGCTCTGTTAGCTCTTCTATACACGCAGAATTGGATAATAATGCATATGTACGTATTGATAGCTCCTTTCCAAAGCTCCCCCCCTCCCATTTGCCC
>NW_028058392.1:0-398 GCF_054177405.1 Leptonychotes weddellii
CCAAGCATTTGTCCAAAATAATCATTCAGGAGCTTAATAAGAGGAGAGCAGTGGGAACAAATAACAGAAGTCTTGTTTCCTAAGACTTAGATAGAAATGATTTCAGTTAACTTATTTAAAGATAACCAAATGAAAAAATAAAATAATTTTATTTTCATTGAACTGATAAAATTTTAGGGAACAGCAGCCCGATACCGTGAAAGACACAGTTTCGCAAATCTCGACTTCTTGATTTGTTAAAGGGGAAACTTTAGTAGATGATCTGTATGGTCCCTTTTAGCTCTAAAATATTCTGTTTCTCTAGAAAAGAAACTAATAATCTTAGTGGAGGAGAAGTTACACTGTCCTAATTGTGATCTTATTTGCATAGCCATATAAAAGAGAATCTAACAGTAGCA
>NW_028058393.1:0-398 GCF_054177405.1 Leptonychotes weddellii
ATTTGACAAGAGAGCCAAGAACATTCAATGGGAAAAGGATAGTCTCTTCAACAAAGGGTGTTGGGAAAACTGCATAATTGCATGCAGCAAAATTAAATTGGACCTCTATCTTACACTTTTCAGAAAAATTAGATCAAAATGGATTAAAAGCTTAAACATAAGGCATGATACCATAACACTCTTAGAAGAAAACATAAGGCGGGGCACCTGGGTGGCTCAGTCGGTTAAGCGGCTGCCTTCGGCTCAGGTCATGATCCCAGGGTCCTGGGATCGAGCCCCGCATCGGGCTCCCTGCTCTGCGGGAAGCCTGCTTCTCCCTCTCCCACTCCCCCTGCTTGTGTTCCCTCTCTCGCTGTCTCTCTCTCTCTGTTGAATAAATAAATAAAATCTTTAAAAAA
>NW_028058394.1:0-8550 GCF_054177405.1 Leptonychotes weddellii
TTCAGAGTCCATCGTCTCTCATGGTTCGTCTACCCCTCCGATTTCCCCCCCTTCATTCTTCCCCTCCCGCTACCTTCTTCTTCTTTTTTTTTTCTTAACATATATTTAAAAGCAGTAATTTTATTTTCAATTTCAAAACAAAAAAAATTGACTATTTTAATTTGTAGTTAAAAACCTTCCCACAAAAAAAAACTAGTCTTCACTAGTGAATTCTACCAAACATTTAAAGGAAATAATAATACTAATCCAGATAAGCTCAGGCAGGGAATAGATAAGAAGGAAACACATTTGAATTCATTTCACAAGGCATCATACCCCTGATATTAAAAGCAAAGACATGACAAGAAAAGATAAATCCAGACGAACATACCTTATGAGCACAGATACAAAAATCCTTAACAAAACATCAGTGAATTGAATCTAGCTATGTATAAAAATAATAATACATTGTGCCCTAGTGAAATTCATCTTAGTTAGGCAAGAATGGTTTAACTTTTAAAAAATCAGTGTAATTTATCATATTTATAGACTAAAAACAAGTCATATGGTCATCTCGATAGATGCAGAGAAAGCATTAGACAAAATTCACCATCCAATAAGGATAAAAACACTCTATAAATCAAGAAGAGTAAAGAAGGATCTTCCTCAACTTTATAAAGGGCATCTACAAAATAGTCTTCGGCTAATATTTGTATATATTTTGTTTCCCCTGAAATTGAGAACAATTCTGGGATGTCCCCTCAACACTTTTATCTAACATTATATCATAATTCATTGTAGCTAATAGGATAAGGGAAAAAAGATAATAAAAGCATACAGATTGGAAAAGGAAAAGTAAACTCTCTTTATTTGCAGATGACATGACTGTCTTCATAGAAAAGCCTAAAGGATCTACAAAAATGTTACAAGAACAAATGAGAAACTTCTAGAAAAAAAAATAAGAGAAAAATCTTTGTAAATTTGGGTTAGGCCAAGATTTCCTAGGACACAAAAAGCATAAACAATAAAAGAGAGTTTTGATAAACTGGATAGCATCAAAATTAAAATATTAATGGGCAGTTTATGAAGGTGAAAAGAAAACCACAGACCGGAAAAAAATATGTGCAAAAAGTGCATCTCACATAAAAATAATTTTATCTAGGATACACAAAAATATTAATAACTTTAATAACATTATGAAAAATATGATTTTAAAAAATGGGAAAATATTGTAACACTTAACCAAAGAAGAAACACTAAGGTAAATAAGTACATGAAATAATAATCAACATCATTATTCATTTGAGGGATGCAAATTAAAACCACAATTAGATACCATTACATTCACTAGAAAGTTAAGTTAAAATGATTAACAACACCAAGTGTTGGCAAGGATGTTGAGCAGATGGAATCCTATTGATTTACTAGTGGGAATGCAAATGATACAGACACTTCGGAAAAAGTTTGACAGTATCTCATAAAGTTAAATACACACTTATCCTATGATCCAGGAATCCCTCTTTTGGGCATTTTCCCAAGAGAAATGAAAATATATTTCCACACAAAGTCTTGTGTGCAAATGCTCTTATCACATTTATTCATAATATTCAATAACTAGATATAAATCAAATCTCCATCAACAGGTAAACAAATTGCAGCTTACCTATGCAATGGAGTATTATTTAGTATTAAAAACTGATTTACTGACAAATGCAACACATGAATGAATCCCAAAGCACTGTGCTAAAAAAGCCAGAAACAAACAGTACTTACTTCCAATACAGACCATATGCTAGGTCCATAACAAACCTCAACAAACTCAAAAGGATAGAAATAATATACAGTATGTTCTCTGACTATAATGACATGAAATTAGAAATCAGTAACAGGAAAATTTTCTAAATATGTGGAAATTAAACAACACATTCCTAAATACCCAGTGGATCAAAGAAGAAATTAAAAGAGAAACAAAAAATATTTTGAGATGAGTGAAAATAAAGGCACAACTTACCAAAACTTATGTGATGCTGCTAAAGCAGTGCTTAGAGAAAAAATTATTAGCTGAAAATTCCTATATTAAGAAAGAAAAATGATCTCACATCAATAACCTAACCTACTACCTCAAAGCACATGAAAAAGAAGAGCAAACTACATCTAAAGCAGGCAGAAGGAAGGACACAGTAAAGAGTAGAGCAGAAATTGATAAAATAGAGAACAGTAAAATAATAGAGAAAACCAATAAAACTGAAATCCAGTTCTATGAAAAGATAAACAAAATTTACAAACCTTTAATTAGATTAACCAAGAGAAAAAGGGAGAAGTCCCGAATTACTAGAGTCAGAAAATAAGAGGGGATATTACCCCCGACCTTATAGAAATAAAAATGACTGTATAAAGGAATGCTACAAATAATTACACATCAACAAATTATAGATAATTTAGGTGAAGTGGATACATTCCTAGAAAGATACAAACTATTGAAACTGACTCAAGGTGAAATAACCATTTTAATGGACCTATATATAACAAGTGAGAAGATTGAATTCAAGTAACCAAAGACTATCCACAAAGAAGTAGGCCTGGATGATTTCACTGGTGAATTCTACCAAACATTTAATGAAGATCAATTCTTCACTAACTATTCCAAAAAACTGAAGAGGAGGGAACACATCTCAACTCATTGTATGAGGCTACTATTATCCTGATACCAAAACCAGATGAAGACATCACACGAAAACTACAGTCCAATATCTTTTATATATATGAATGTAAAAATCTTAAACAAAATACTAATAAACTGAATCCAGCAACACCTAAAAGAATACACCACAACCAAATCTAGTATACATAAAGAACTCCTACTGCTCAATAATAAAAAGACAACCCAATTTAAAGATGGGCGAAGGATTTAAATAGACATTTCTCCAAGGAAAATATACAAATAACCAATAAGCACATGAACAGTTGCTTAACATCATTAGTTATCAGAGAAATGCAAATCAAAACTTCACATCCATTCGAATAGCTAAAATAAAAAAGTCAGATAGTAACAGGTGTTGGAAAGAATGTGAAGAAATTAGAATCCTCATATAGTGCAGGCTAGAATGTAAAATGGTACAGATGCACTGGAAACCAGTCTGTTTTTTTCCTCAAATGGTTAAACATGGCTACCATATGACCCAGCAATTCTACTACACCTGGGAGAAATGAAAACATGTGTTCACACAAAAACTTGTACATGAATGTTTTTAGGAGTATATTCATAATAGCCAAAAGGAGGACATAACCCAAATGTCCATCAACTAGCTGGAGAATGGATAGACAAAATGTGGTATATCAATACAATGGGACATTATTCAGTCATAGACTGCTATGGAATGGAGTACTGACAACTTCTACAGCATGCATGATTCTTGAAAACATGCTAAGTGAAAGAAGCCAGTCACAAAAGATCACATCTTTTTTTTTTTAAAAGATTTTATTTATTTATTTGACAGAGACAGAGAGAGAGCACAGATAGGCAGAGCGGAAGGCAGAGGGAGAGGGAGAAGCAGGCTCCCCACTGAGCAGGGAGCCTGATGCAGGGCTTGATCCCAGGACCCTGGGACCATGGCCTGAGCTGAAGGCAGCGCTTAACAGACTGAGCCACCCAAGTGCCCTTCAAAAGATCACATCTTACATGATTCCGTTCCCGTGACATGTCCAGAACAGGAAAATCTATGTAGGCAGAAAATAGATTAGCAGTTGGTTGGCACTCAGGAAACAGAGAGGTAGAAGAGTGATATCTAACAGGTACGGGTTTTCTTTTTGAGGTGATACGAAGTTGCTAAAATTGACTATGGTGATTGTTTCAACTATTGAGCATACTAAAAAAAACAACAACAACAAACCACACAACAACACTGTATACTTTATATGAGTGAATTCTATGATATGTAAATTATAGCTCAATGAAGTTGTTAAAATCTTTTAAAGTGTATATTTCCATTTATATGAAATTCTGGAAAAGGCAAAATTGTAATGACAATAAGATCAGTTACCATCAGGGACCAGGAGTGGGGAGAGAGGTTGCAAAGGGGCCAAGGGGAATGTTTGAGGTGATGGAAATGTTTGATATCATGGTTGTGTGGTGGCTACATTATTGCATACATTTGTTAAAACTCATCATTTGTACTTTTAAAAATGGAAGACTTTTAACATATGTAAATTATACTGCAAAGCGACTTTCAAAAGATATGTTAAAAAAAGAAACACCAAGCAATTTTTTTTCTAGGCCCTAATTCTCCTACATAAAATACCAATGCAAAGTGATGGCACAAACATTTTGATAGCCTTGCTAAGCACTAAATATCTGTTTCTTTTAAAAAGCAGATTTTATAAAAGAACAAAATCTAGCTATTTGCAACAACATGGATGAATCTGGAAGGCATAATGCCAAGTGAAATAAGTCAGAGAAAGACAAATACCCTATGATCTCACTCATATGTGGGATTTAACAAACAAAATAAATTAACAAAGAAAGAAGAGACAAACCAAAAAACAGACTCTTATAGAGAACAAACTGATGGTTACTGGAGGGGAGGTAGGTGGGGGGATGGGGATATAGGTGATGAGGATTAAGAGTACACTTATCTTGATGAGCACTGAGTAATGTATAGAATTGTTGAATCACTATATTGTACACCTGAAACTAATAAAACACTGTATGTTAACTATACTGGAATTAAAATGAAATTTAAAAAAGCAGATTTTACATATCATTGCAAAGCATTCCTCCATCAGGCAGGCAAACAGACATTGACACATTGGGTCATAAATAGACCCTAAAATATATATATTATATATGTTTGAATATATATATATATGTATGTATATGTATATATTTGGTTTTTGGATGAAGACCCTTAGTTAGCTGATGGAATCTGTATAGTGGAAATTATATCTGGATACAAAGGGGTTCATTCCCTAGAATAGTTCCTCAGAAACAGGAAGTTTCCTTTATTCAGGTCTTTATATGTTCTCTTATTATAGGGTGCTTTCTCTTTTTATTTATTTTTTTATTGTTATGTTAATCACCATACATTACATCATTAGTTTTAGATGTTGTGTTCCATGATTCATTGTTTGTGCATAACACCCAGTGCTCCATGCAGAAGGTGTATAGGGTGCTTTCTCTAAGGCTCTCATTTGAACCCGACAAAACTGGCTCTTTAAAAAAAAGAGAAGAAAAAGAAATTTCACACAGATTTCATGTTTTTTCATTTTTCCTGGAGAAATGACCTCACTGTAGCAAGATTGGCTGTCACTGTAAACAAGCCTCTTATAAAACAATCCAGAAAGTGATTACATTGCGGAGATCAGGAATATAAACCCATGGGACAAATGATGACCCTCATTTACTTGTATGCTCTAGCAAAATTAATATACCAAAGCTGAGTGGGGTGGAATTTAAAAACCTCACATTTGGGGTCCATGTGCAGCCATGGCAGTTACAGTTACCAGGCAAATGTACAGTCATGCTCTCTGAGCCTAACTTACTGGTTCTCGCTCTGCCTCAGGAGACACTCAACAGACCAACGGATATGCCAGAACTAAATAGGAAGCTGCATATCTGGCTTCATGTCTCTGACTTGGGACCAAGACATCTGCTCATCAGAATGGTTGCCAATTTCACCGTGAGCGGATGTGCAATTTTCGTCTTGGACACTTTGAAAAGTCAAAAACAGACCCATTAGTTTCCCAGAGACTGAACCACAAGATTAATACAGCACAATTTTAAAGGTGGTAGTTTCACATGGTGAAAATGTTAATTGCCATGATAGAGGCCAGCTAGCATAATGGTGGGGAAGCCAGACCATAGGGGTTTGCAGTCTGGATCTACCACCTATAAATCATCAACCTCTCCGTGCCTCAGTTTCTTCCTCTATAAAATGAGAATAGTAGTAGTACTTATCTAGAGGGTGGTTGCGTGGGTTAAATGAGTTAGTAAATGTAAAGTGGTTAGAACAGCACCAGGCACTGTATGAAGTGTCATTTACTTCAGGTAGCCTAGGCAGGGGTCATTATCCCCAGGGCACAGCTGGGGAAAATGTGGCTTAGAAAAAGTGAATGGGTCACACAGCCAGTCAGTGACTGAACTAGAACTAAACTCTCCAACTCCTTATTCTAATTTTCTACCCTTTCTATAATACATCTTTAAATTTAGAATCAAGAAAAATGACTTGCTCAACTCTAAGGAAAGCAATTACCAAAGACCTGTTCACTTTCTATGACATTCTACAAACTGTAAGAAATTGTTTAGGCTATTTATTAGAACAGTGCTTTTCAAAATGCTAGTAGTAACCCCATTAGTGGGTTAACACTTCATTTGGTAAATTTCTCTCTCTTTTTTTAAAGATTTTATTTATTTGAGAGAGGATGCACTAGAGAGAGAGAGAGAGAGCGAGTAAGCATGAATGGGGGGCAGAGGCAGAGGGAGAAGCAGGCTCCCCACTGAGCAGGGAGCCCCAGTGCAGGACTCGATCCCAGGACCCTGGGATCATGTCCTGAGCCAAAAGCAGACGCTTAACGAACTAAGCCACCCAGGCGCCCCATTTGGTGAGTTTCAAACAAAATTTAAAAAGACACAATAGAATAGAAAATATCAGAATACATCAAACATAGTAAGGGTAATTATTAACTTGTGAAATTCTGGTTCACTCACACATGTGCTCATATACGTGTACACGTGTGGTGGACTGTATATCTCCCTCTCCCACCTCCCTTTTGAAGGGCTATTTCTCCTTGCCACTTCCCTGTTGACATGCAGGGCTCCTCGCAGAGGGGAATGCTTCCACACCGCATTGATGTTTGGGAGGGTGAAACCTACTAGTCAATCAGCAGGTGGTGTATGCCAAACCGGAGCAATAGCTTTCAGAGCAATTATGCAGTTTGCCTCAAGGTTTCTTACTCTTTCCCTCTGCCATTAGCACATACCACGATGAGGCTGTCCCTTTCACCTGAACCCTGGAATAGCAAGCTACTTGGAGCAGAATTGCAGCCTCCCTATAGCCCGGAAGAGAGAGCCACAACCCAGAGCAGAGGCACTGAGAATGCAATAGCCTTCATGTAACGTAATGGCAAAGAAAAAAACCTTTGTTTTGAAGCCACAGAGATTTTGAGCTGTTTTTTACCACAGCATAATTTGACCAAAGATGACCAATAAAGATGCAAATGTGTATGGGACTGATGAGATAAAATGTATTTCTGAGGTGGACGATCAAAAAATTTAAAAGTCACTTCACAGAATGACCATTTGGGGACCTGATTCTTTAAAGTATTAGTTTAGCTCACTTGATACAGTATGTGTTTCCCTGGATTTCCTATAGATTTATGCTTCACTTTTATTTTTGTCATATTTTATTTTATTTTATTTGTGCTTCATTTTTCGCTGGACAGACAGACTCCATCTATCCCTTAAGATTTAGATCAGTGTTCCTCAAATTATGGCATTCATAGATGAATAGACATTGAGACAAGAACATCACCACATTCAGTGACTTAAAATATCTAAGACTGCAATAGAATTTACTATTTAATGATAATTAAAAGTTAAACAACAATGAGAGAGATGATTTTTTTTTAAAGATTTTATTTATTTATTCATGAGAGACAGAGAGAGAAAGAGAGGCAGAGGGAGAAGCAGGCTCCCAAGGAGCAGGGAACCCGATATGGGACTCGATCCCAGGACCCTGAGATCACGACCTGAGCCGAAGGCAGACGCTTAACCATCTGAGCCACCCAGGCGCCTGAGAGAGGTGATTTTGTAATAATCATGGCAATCCAAGCTAGTATCATAAGCTAAGTAAGGTATACATATCCACTTCTTTTTTTTATTTTATTATGTTATGTTAGTCACCATGTAATACATCATTAGTTTTTGATGTAGTGTTCCATGATTCATTGTTTTCGTATAACAACCAGTGCTCCATGCAGTACGTGCCCTCTTTAATACCTATCACTGGGCTAACTCATCCCTTCACCCCCCCCTTCCTTCCCCTCTAAAACTCTCAATTTGTTTCTCAGAGTCCATAGTCTCTCATGGTTGGTCTCCCCCTCCAATTTCCCCCACTTCGTTTTCCCCTTCATTCTCCTAATGTCCTCCATGCTATTCCTTATGCTCCACAAATAAGTGAAACCATATAATTGATTTCTCTGCTTGACTTATTTCACTTAGCATAATCTCCTCCAGTCCCATCCGTGTTGATGCAGAAGTTGGGTATTCATCCTTTGTCATGGCTGAGTAATATTCCATTGTATATATGGACCATATCTTTATCCATTCATCTGTTGAAGGGCATCTCGGCTCTTTCCACAGTTTGGCTATTGCAGACATTGCTACTATGAACATTGGGGTGCATATGGCCCTTCTTTTCACTACATCTGTGTCTTTGGGGTAAATACCCAGTAGTGCAATTGCTGGGTCATAGGGTAGCTCTATTTTTAATTTTTTGAGGCACCTCCGCACTGTTTTCCAAAGTGGCTGTACCAACTTGCATTCCCACCAACAGTGTAAGAGGGTTCCCCTTTCTC
>NW_028058395.1:0-398 GCF_054177405.1 Leptonychotes weddellii
CTGATCATGGAGCCTGATACTGAGCCCAATCTCAAGACCCTGAGATTACAACCTGAGCAGAAACCAAGTGTCTTTCACTTAACCGACTGTGCCACCCAGGTTTCCCATTTTTAAATGTTTTTAGATTTAGATTAAACCTAACCTTCCTGACCATTGTTTTGATCCCCCTCAGGTCCTTTCGCTAGTTCCCTGTTATTTCTTTTTTTTTTTTTTTTTTAAAGATTTTATTTATTTATTTGAGACAGAGAGAATGAGAGAGAGAGAGAGCACATGAGAGGGGGGAGGGTCAGAGGCAGAAGCAGGCTCCCTGCCGAGCAGGGAGCCCGATGCGGGACTCGATCCAGGGACTCCAGGATCATGACCTGAGCCGAAGGCAGTCGCTTAACCAACTGAGCCAC
>NW_028058396.1:0-398 GCF_054177405.1 Leptonychotes weddellii
CTGGGTGGCTCAGTTGGTTAAGCGACTGCCTTCGGCTCAGGTCATGATCCTGGAGTCCCGGGATCGAGTCCCGCATCGGGCTCCCTGCTCAGCAGGGAGTCTGCTTCTCCCTCTGACCCTCCTCCCTCTCATGCTCTCTGTCTCTCATTCTCTCTGTCTCAAATAAATAAATAAAATCTTTAAAAAAAAAAAAAAAAAGGAAATTCTTTTATGACTGTGTGGATGGACCTTGAGGAAATAAGTCAGACAGAGAAAGGCAAATACTGTATGTTCTCACTTTTTTGTGGAATCTAAAAAAGCTGAACTCAGAGAAATGAGAATAGAATCGGGTTTGCCAGGGGCTTGGGCTTTGTGAAATGAAGAGGCGTTGGTACAGGGGTATAACCTTCCAGCTATAA
>NW_028058397.1:0-398 GCF_054177405.1 Leptonychotes weddellii
GTAATAGCTCTTGGTTGGAGATAATAGAAACCAGTATAACTATTTTAGACAGGTGTGTAAGGGGTTCCCTAGACCATCCTCAGGCTCAGTTTTGCTATAAAGACTCACAAAACTCATAAAAGCTGTTTTATTCTTGGTTACAGTTTATTGTAACAAAAGAATACAGATTAAAAACATCAAAATAAAAAGGTGTGTGGGAGGGCGCCTGGGTGGCTCAGTTGGTTAAGCGACTGCCTTCGGCTCAGGTCATGATCCTGGAGTCCTGGGATCGAGTCCCACATCGGGCTCCCTGCTCGGCAGGGAGTCTGCTTCTCCCTCTGACCCTCCTCCCTCTCATGCTCTCTGTCTCTCATTCTCTCTCTCGCAAATAAATAAAATCTTAAAAAAAAAAAAAAAAA
>NW_028058398.1:0-398 GCF_054177405.1 Leptonychotes weddellii
AGAGAGCATGAGAGGGAGGAGGGTCAGAGGGAGAAGCAGACTCCCTGCCGAGCAGGGAGCCCGATGCGGGACTCGATCCAGGGACTCCAGGATCATGACCTGAGCCGAAGGCAGTCGCTTAACCAACTGAGCCACCCAGGCGCCCCTGTTGTTGTTTTATTTTTAACGGCAACTAGATGACATCTATAACAAAAAGGGAAAAAGAACAGTAGAATTGTAGTTTCAAGAAGGAAATAGGCAATTTTGGAAAAATGAGAGAAAATTATAATGATGCCCACAGTAGCCTTCATCCAGCTTCAGTGATCATCCCCTGAATTATTCTGAAACAATCCTGGACAATTTCATCTTTAAATATTTGTTTGTGTCACAAAAAGATAAGGATTGATTTTTTTTCCCTG
>NW_028058399.1:0-398 GCF_054177405.1 Leptonychotes weddellii
CAATACCCTCCACCTCATTTATATTCTTCCCATTTAATAGGACAAATTATTGAAATACATTATGATTATGAACACTAACAAGAAATGATATACTGGTATTCTACTTTATTGCTTATAGCAAATAAAAGAAAAATAAACACAATCTACATAAATACAATAGAATTCAATCTCCATCTTCTCTCAGGAATGATTTCTTTTTCTTTTTTTTTTTTTTTAAAGATTTTATTTATTTATTTGAGACAGAGAGAATGAGATAGAGAGAGCATGAGAGGGAGGAGGGTCAGAGGGAGAAGCAGACTCCCTGCCGAGCAGGGAGCCCGATGCGGGACTCGATCCCGGGACTCCAGGATCATGACCTGAGCCGAAGGCAGTCGCTTAACCAACTGAGCCACCCAGGC
>NW_028058400.1:0-398 GCF_054177405.1 Leptonychotes weddellii
ACATGTCAGAAGCAAAATAATCTGAAAGGTTGTCCAATATATTTACATCACGAATATTCAATATAAAGGCTCATTCCATGTATGAAAAGGTTTACTGCAAGTCCCCATTCACTCCATTTGGTGTATTCCACAACTGGCGCAGAGGCTGGTGAGTAAGTGAAACTAGCCAGGCTTTATTTGGATTAAAAAAGAGAAATGGGGGGCGCCTGGGTGGCTCAGTTGGTTAAGCGACTGCCTTCGGCCCAGGTCATGATCCTGGAGTCCCGGGATCGAGTCCCGCATCGGACTCCCTGCTCGGCGGGGAGTCTGCTTCTCCCTCTGATCCTCCCTCTCTCATGCTCTCTGTCTCCCATTCTCTCTCTCAGATAAATAAATAAAAAATCTTTAAAAAAAAAAAA
>NW_028058401.1:0-398 GCF_054177405.1 Leptonychotes weddellii
AATAGTGGAGTAAGCTCTGGGTGGGCAAGTCTCTTTGGTCTCAAAGACTTCTAGTCTTGTAGGATAGGATCTGGTCAGAGAAAAGCCAATGTGTACCCCTTTAAAGTATGAACCCCACAGCAGGGGTCTAGGAACAGTATTGGTCTCCTCCTGCTACACAATTAAGGAGGTGGGAAATATCTCAAGATCTTGCTGTCTCGGGCGCCTGGGTGGCTCAGTTGGTTAAGCGACTGCCTTCGGCTCAGGTCATGATCCTGGAGTCCCGGGATCGAGTCCCGCATCGGGCTCCCTGCTCGGCAGGGAGTCTGCTTCTCCCTCTCCTGCTCCCCACTCTTGTGCTCTTTCTCTCTCTCACTCTCTCTCAAGTAAATAAATAAAATCTTTAAAAAAAAAAAAAA
>NW_028058402.1:0-398 GCF_054177405.1 Leptonychotes weddellii
CTGCAGCTGGTGTTGGCCAAAGTGTGAGTCAGAGTGTGATGAATGGAGCTCTACTTTTTGAGGCCGGGAAGGAGGAGGAACTGGCCTTTTGAGGCGGGCATTGGAAACATGGTCTGGGATCGCCGAGTATAGTGAGAGGTTAGGCTGGGAGAGGAATGGCTAAGGGGAAGGCTACAGGACCACAAGAATTATTATGACAGGGCGCCTGAGTGGCTCAGTTGGTTAAGCGACTGCCTTCGGCTCAGGTCATGATCCTGGAGTCCCGGGATCGAGTCCCACATCGGGCTCCCTGCTCGGTGGGGAGCCTGCTTCTCCCTCTGACCCTCCCCCCTCTCATGTGCTCTCTCTCTCTCATTCTCTCTGTCTCAAATAAATAAATAAAATCTTTAAAAAAAAAA
>NW_028058403.1:0-398 GCF_054177405.1 Leptonychotes weddellii
AAAACTTACTGACTCCCTCTCATGTGTGAGGCATTGTGCTATGTGCTAGGGATACAGAAGAGAAAAATAACGTTTCTGACCTTGGGTTTAAAGAGAAAGAAATTAATGTTTGGCAAAAAAGCATTTTAAAGATTTCTTTCAATCTGATTTTAAAAATATTTGCTTTTCAGAGAGATCAGTGGGGCACATCATTGTCCTCATCCTCTCACTTTATCTTTGGGCCTCGAGAGGAGAGGTCACTTTTACTCTCCTCATACTTCACCTGGTTTTCCACCACCAAATGGCAGCTCCCGGGAGGCCTTTGCCAGATCCTCCCTTGCTTTGACTTTCCTGTAGCACTTGAGGCCATTTTTTTTTTAAAGATTTTATTTATTTATTTATTTATTTATTTATTTATT
>NW_028058404.1:0-398 GCF_054177405.1 Leptonychotes weddellii
ACAAAGGGCAGAGACGTGCCCCGACCTGGAGGCAGGACTGGGAGTGCTGCGGAGAGGCGCACAACCCAGGACGCTGCAGTTTATAGCAGCATGGACAGAAATGGAGACAGTGTGGCCTGGAGAGCTCACTGAAGAACAGACTGAGGTCTCTCTGCTCTGAGGCAGAGGGTTGGAAACGGTCTCTTCTGCTCTGACTCGCCGAAGAGATGCGGAAAGCCGCCAAGGAAAGGCGCCAGAGAACAAAAGCCCCAAAGACTGTTTCCCGCTGAGCCCATCCCCCGCCACCGGGGTGCAGGGCAACTCCGCCGGAACAGGGTTGCCTGAGTAACAGCGCAGCAGGCCCCTCCCCCAGAAGACAGGCTGGGAAAACAAGAGGCCAGGAACCCTAAGGTCCCAAG
>NW_028058405.1:0-8549 GCF_054177405.1 Leptonychotes weddellii
TTTTAATCAAGAAAGGATGCTGTACCTTGTCAAATTCTTTTTCTGCACCTTTTGAGTGGATCATTGATTCTTGTTCTTTCTTTTATTATTGTATTGTATCACATTGATTGATTTGCAGTTGTTGAACCAACCTTGCAGCCCAGGAATAAATCCCACTTGGTTGTGGTGAATAATCCTTTTAATGTACTGTTGGATCTTATTGGCTAGTATTTTGGTGAGAATTTTTGCATCCATGTTCTTCAGGAATATTGGTCTGTAGTTCTTTTTGATGGGGTCTTTGTCTGGTTTTGGGATCAAGGTAATACTGGCCTCATAAAATGAGTTTGGAAGTTTTCCTTCCATTTCTTTCCTTCTTCTTCTTCTTCCTTTTTTTTTTTTGGAACAGTTTCAGAAGAATAGGTATTAATTATTCTTTAAGTGTTTGGTAGAATTCCCCTGGGAAGCCATCTAGCCCTGGGTTCTTGTTTGTTGGGAGATTTTTGAATACTGCTTCTATTTACTTAGTGGTTATGGGTGTGTTCAGCTTTTCTCTTTCTTCCTGGTTCAGTTTTGTTAGTTTATACATCTCTAAGAATGCATCCATTTCTTCCAGATTGTCTAATTTGCTGGCATATAGTTGCCCATAATATGTTCTTATAATTCTTTGTATTTCTTCGGTGTTGGTTGTGATTTCTCCTCTTTCATTCATGACTTTATTTATTTGGGTCCCTTCTCTTTTCTTTCTGATAAGTCTGGTCAGGGATTTATCAATCTTGTTAATTCTTTCCAAGAACCAACTCCTGGTTTTATTGATCTGTTCTACTGTTCTTTTGGTTTCTATTTCATTGATTTCCACTCTGATCTTTATTATTTCTCTTCTCCTGCTGGGTTTAGGCTTTATTTGCTGTTCTTTCTCCAGCTCCTTTAGGTGTAGGGTTAGGTTGTATATTTGAGACCTTCCCTATTTCTTGAGAAAGGCTTGTATTACTATATACTTTCCTCTTAGGACTGCTTTTGCTGCATCCCAAAAATTTTGAACAGTTGTTTCCATGAAATTTTTAAATTCTTCTTTAATTTCGTGGTTGACCCATTCATTCTTTAGTAGGATGCTCTTTAGCCTCCATGTATTTGAGTTCTTTCCAATTTTCCTCTTTTGATTTAGTTCTAGTTTCAAAGCATTGTGGTCCAAAAATATGCAGGGAATGATCCCAATCTTTTGAGACCTGATTTGTGACCCAGGATGTGATCTATTCTGGAGAATGTTCCATGTGCACTAGAGAAGGTGTATTCTGTTGCTTTGGAATGGAGTGTTCTGAATATATCTGTGAAGTCCATCTTGTCCAGTGTGTCATTTAAAGCCTTTATTTCCCTGTTGATCTTTTGCTTAGATGATCTATCCATTTCAGTGAGGGGGATGTTAAAGTCCCCTACTATTATTGTATTATTGTCAATGTGTTTCTTTGCTTTTGTTATTAATTGCCTTATATAATTGGCTGCTCCCATGTTAGGGGCATAGATATTTAAAATTGTTAGATATTCCTGTTGGATAGACCCTTTAAGTATGATGTAGTGTCCTTCCTCATCTCTTATTGTAGTCTGGTTTAAAATCTAATTTGTCTGATAGAAGGACTGCCACCCCAGCCTTCTATTGATAATCCGTTAGCATGGTAAATGCTAAGTGCCTCCTGGATTTTGATGCCTGTTTTCTTCCCCAAATTAGGGAAGTTCTCTGCTATAATTTGCTCCAATATACCTTCTGTCCCTTTCTCTCTTTCTTCTTCTTCTGGGATCCCAATTATTCTAATGTTGTTTTGCTTTATGGTATCACTTATCTCTCAAATTCTCCCCTCGTGATCCAGTAGTTGCTTATCTCTCTTTTTCTCAACTTCTTTATTTTCCATCATTTGGTCCTTTATATCACTAATTCTCTCTTCTGCCTCATTTATCCTAGCAGTTAGAGCCTCCATTTTTTATTGCACCTCATTAATAGCCTTTTTGATTTCAACTTTGTTAGATTTTAGTTATTTTATTTCTCCAGAAATGGATTCTGTACTATCTTCTATGCTTTTTTCAAGCCCAGCTAGTATCTTTATAATCGTCATTCTGAACCCCAGTTCCGACATCTTACTAATGTCTGTATTGATTAGGTCCCTGGCAGTTGGTACTGCCTGTTGTTGTTTTTTTTTTGAGGTGAGTTTTTCCATCTTGTCATTTTGTCCAGTGGAGAATAGATGAATGAGAGAACAAAATGCTAAAAGGGTAACAATGATCCCAGAAAAATTTACAGTAAACAAATCAGAAGAGACCCAAAGCCTGCAGGGGTGTTGGGGGGGGGGAAGAAAGGGGAAAAAAAAAAAGAATATGATCAGGCTGGTGAATAGAACAGAGCCACATGCTAGATTTTGGATGTATTTTGGTCTGTTAGAAGAAACTGTATCCCAAAATTTTAAAGAAAGAAAAATTTATATATATACACACAAATAAAATAAGGTTAAATACAATGAAGAAATAGAATATGACTGTAAAAATGAAAATTAAAAAAGATTTTAAAAAGGGAATTGATAAGATAAGATGTTGGTTAAAAAAGGAAAAGAAAAATTCAACTAAAAATAGAAAAAGAAAAAATAAAGAAAATTTAAGAAATTAACTTTGAAAGATTAAAGAATCATGGGAAAAAAGCTGGTAGCTGGCTGATGGAGGCTCCCTCCCCCCGCAGTCTATGTTCCCATATATTGCCTCAGATTCACTTCTATGCACATCCTGCCATCCAGAAAGTGGCTGCTTTTCTGTTCATTGAATTGCTGTTATTCTTTGCTTCGACCTCCTGTTGAGTTTGTAGGTATTCTGAATGGTTTGATAACTATCCAGCTGAATTCCTGGGACCAGACGAAATTTAGGTCTCCTACTCCTCTGTCATCTTGCTCCTCCCTCCAAAACTGTCTTTGTTTTCAGATGAGGTGATCATCTGTGAAGAAAATTCCAAGGAATCAAAAAAAAATTCTGGAATTAATTACTAATTATAGCAAGTTGTTAGGATATAACTTTATTATATAAAAGTCAATTGCCTCGTATATACTAGCAATGAACAAATGGAATTTGAAATTAGAAGCACAATAGCATTTACGTTAATACCCCCCCAAATGAACTAATTAGGTATAAATCTTACAAAATATGTATAAGCTCTATATGAGGAAAATTATAATAGTCTGACAAAATCAAAGAAGAATTAAATAAATGGAGACATGTCTTATGTTCATGTATAGGAAAACTCAAAATTATTAAGATGTCATTTCTCAACTTGATCTACAAGTTCAGTGCAATCCTGACCCAAATCCCAGCAAACTACTTTGTGGACAGTTACATAGTGATTCTAAATTTTATATGGAAAGGTAAAAGACACCAAATAGCTGATACAATATTGAAGAAGAACAATGTTGGAGGTCTGACACCACTCAGCTTTAAGACCTACTATACAGCTATGTAATCAAGACAATGTGGTATTGGAGAAAGAGTATACAAATAAATCATTGGAGCAGAACACAGAGCCAGACACAGACCACACAAATAGAGTAAACCAATCTTTGACAAAGGAGCAAAGGCAACTCAGTAGAGAAAGGCACCTTTTCAAAGAACAGTGCTGGAATAGCAGGACCTTCACATGTAGAAAAATGAATCCAGACACAGATGTTGCACCTTGCACATAGATTAACTCATAATGGATTGTAGACCTAAATGTAAAATGCAAAACTGTAAAACTCCAAGAAGATAACATAGGCGAACATCTAGGTGACTTTAGTTTGGCAATGAGTTTTAAATATAACACCAAAGGCGTGGTCCATAAAAGGAAACTTGGGATGTTGGACTTCATTAAAAATAAAAACTCTGTTCTTTTAAGAGGATGAAAAGACAAGCCACATACTGGGAGAGTATATTTGCAAAACACATGTCTAATAAAGGACTTTTATCAAATCTATACAAATAATGCTTAAAATTCAACAATAAGAAGACAACCCAATTAAAAAGTAGATAAAATATCTGAACAGATACCTCTCCAAAGAAGACATACAGATGGCAAGTTGACATATGAGAAAATGCTCAACATCATATGTCAGTGGGAAATTGCAAAGTACAGTGACATGCCACTACACATTTAATATAATGGCTAAAATCCAAAACACTGACAAAACCAAATGCTCATGAATATGTGGAACAATGAAACTCATTCATTGCTGGTTGCGATGCAAAATGATGCAGCTGCTTTAGAAGACAGTTTTACATTTTCTTACATAAGTAAACATACTTTTAGATTATGACCCAAAAACTGTGTTGTGCAAATGAGTGGAAAACTTATGTACATATAAAAACCTGCAAACAAATTTTTACAGGAGTTTTATTCATATTCATCAAAAATTAGACTCAACTACAATGCCCTTCAGTATGGGACTAGATAACCAAAATGTGGTACATCTATATAATAGAATATTATTCAATGATAAAAAGAAATGAGCTATCATGCTCACTAAGGGACATGGGAAGAATTTTAAATACATACTGTTGATTCCAAGAGGCTAGTGTGAAAAGCCTACATACTCTATGATTCCATAATATATATTATGGAACAAACTATAGGGAATAAACAGTCGGTGGTTGCCAAGGAGTCCTGGTTGGCGAAGGGTGGAGGTGTGAGTTGGGAACAGAATGAATAGCTACAGAAGAGGTGGTATTTGGAGCAGTGTACTTATCTGTATGATACGGTAATATTGGGTATAGGACATATGCATTTGTCATAACCCTAAGAACTGTACAAAACAAAGAGTGAACCCTAATGTAGCCTGTGCTTTAGTTAGAATAATATATCAATATTGGTTTATCAACCATTACAAATGTGTCTCCCTAACGCAAGATGTTAATAATAGTGGAAACTCCAGGGGGGGGTGGATGGGGAAGGCTATATGGGAATTCAACTTCCTGCTCACTTGTTCTTTAAAGCAAACACGACTCTAAAAATAAAGGCTACTAATTTTGAAAATCATGGCAATGATTAAAACAAAACATTATTTTGAGGTGAAGAAATAGAAATATAGTTAAGAGAGGCATATCTGGGTCTTCCAAATCATTATTATATAACTATTCTTTAGGGAGATAACTGGAAATTTTATTACTCAGCATTTCTTACCTACAAAAATTGTTACATGTATAAAAGTTTAAAAGAATAACTTAGAATAGTGCTGGAGTTAGTTCGTTTTATAGGCTCCTTAATGTTGTTTACCGATATCCCTTCAGTTGGTCTTCACTTTTCTGCTTCAGGAAACTCTAGCTTTCTTTCTAAAGTGATAGGAGGAGGAGTTTTCATTTGGTATATTTGTTTCCCCCAAAATACTGAACTGATAGGATTTGAATGTGTATAATACAATTTTATGTTTTGAGGTTGTTTTGTTTTAATAACTGAGACAGAATTGATCTTTTCTACATTGAAACCATTGCATATGATGTTTTATTTTAGCATGAGCATTTTTTGTGTGCTACTGAGCAATAAAATATATATCATATTAATTAATATATTAATTAACAGTGAATATATATCATATTAATTTCTTGTTCAAAATCCATGTTATAATCAGAAACATTAAGTTAATATCCATCAGGGAAACATTGATCACCAAAATACCATATGAAAATAACATGTAGCGTAAAATCCCCTTACTCTAGGTGGAAATAAATGAGATGGTAGATATCCAAAGAGCATAAGCACATTTGAATAAACTAAGCTAACATTTACTGGATTGTGTGTGAAAATGACCATGTTTGGCTTCCAAGATTTTACCTTGATTGGTCACACATTTCGGTGATGCCACCTTTGCCAAAGCAAGCTTTAGAATTCTCTGTCGATTTGCCTTCACCTTTTATACCACATTTGTCTGAGTCTACTTAATCTTGTCAAATATGTATGGTGTCTGTGAGTGAATAAAGTGGGTGGATGACTAAATTGGTTGATTAAGTTTTTATTAAGAAATAAAGGTTGGTTATAAATGTATGTAATGCGTGTGTGTGTGTGTGTGTGTGTGTTGTGTATTCTCATATATTAGTTCTAAAGTTAGAATCCAAAGAGATATTTTAAAAAAAGTTTGGGGACAATAAAAGCATCATCAAAACACCATGTAGCACCTAGATTATTGCAGAGGAAAGGGTCACTAATATGCATAGGATTTCATAAATTGGTTAAATAAATAAAATATATTAAATCTGTATTTTAACTTCTCTATTTCTTTGTTAGAGCCATTTTTCATCATAGAATGCAATAAAATATGTCAATTGAATTTTCAATGCCTTAAGGTCTGAAACCATCAACTCTTTTTCCTCAGAATATATTACAAATCTTTAGACCTGCTAGGAAGAGAAGTTTAAGATAGTAATGTAAAAGGCTTTTCTTTTTCTTCTTTTTTCCCCCAATATAATCAAAATAAGATATTTTTCTGAGAATTCTGTCAGACACAGACAAAATTCCTCTCATAGTTATCTTAAACATGATTGTTATTTTGCATTGAATTATTTAAATTCATTCATTGAAGAAACATTTATTAAGTACTACCATGTACCGTATACCGAGATCCCTACATATTTTATTCCTAATATTCATAGCAAACTACTATGAAGTTGTGTTGTTTGTAATCACAACTTTCAGATGAGTAACCAAGTATCAGAGAATTGAAATAATTATCCTAATGGCAATGTAATGTTACAAATTAACCACACATTAGACAAACATTTCTCTTATATCTATTTTTATAATATATAACCATACAAGATCATTTTGTATATGATTTCATTTGAATATTTCAATATATTATATGCAAGTTATTGTTTTCTGAGTTATAGGAATCTGCTCATGATGAAGAGATTATTGTCTTTTGTTGTTGTTGTTGTTGAAAGAGAGAGAGTGTGAGCAGGGGTGGGAAGGGCAGAGGGAGAGGGAGAGAGAGAATCCTAAGCAGATTTCACACCCAGTGCAGAGCTTGATCTCATGACCCGGAGGTCATGACCTGAGCTGATACCAAAATCAGATGTTTAACTGACTGAGCCACCCAGGAGCCCTGAGATTATTGTCATTCTTAAAAAAAAAACAAAAAAACTTTGGTAGGGTAATTTCATTTTTTTTCTTTCCTTTTATTTTGAAATGAAACACATTTGGCTAATTAGTAATCTCTTTATATTTTCATGAGTTTATATATGTAATCTTTTGCTTTAGAAAGTCTTCCTCTTTCAGTAAATACTTAATGTTATGATTTTACTGAAATTAGTAGGTATCTAATAGAAAATGATTAGTATGGGGATAGCAGCTGAGGGACAATTGGGAACTTTCTACTTACAGATTCGTTTGAACTAAGTGAGCCCACAAAAGTGGCACATCACCCCAATTGGAAGACAGTGTCTTCTTCCTTGTTTGTAGATCATGAGGGTACCTACAAAACAAAGCTTTTCTGACTCAGGATACACCCTCATGTCCCTTCTGGGCAGCTAGATCAATAATGAAATTCAAATCTAACATAGCCCAACTGAACAGAAGCTGGGATTTCAAAGGGAGGAGAGTTAATAAAAAAAATGTTTCAAGATCTAGTTAATAGGTATTTTCAGGAGCTGTGACTGGATCTTGAGGGTGTTTGATAGAGCAGGGAGAACACAAAATTGAAAAGGAGAGGGTTTGTTGATATGAGGGAAACCTCCTGTGATATAAAATTTAACACCCTGACAATAATCCTGGTAGGTGATGCAACCACACTGTTAGGGTTTCTCTTTGAAGCTTAGATAAAGTGATGACTCATTTTAATGAAATAGAAATTCCAAAATTATGTGAAAGTGAAGGAAAGAATCATAGGCTTAGAGGATTGGGGATTATGAAGTAAATATACAACATAAAGTTAGAAATTCCAGTGGCCAAGAATATTCTACTGAAGAGCTTGGAGGATACTCCGTTTGCTGAAGTGATGAGGGGTGTGCTGTTGAGAGGACACCACCATCTTTGAGTGACAGCTCCCTCTTGTGGGCCGAGCTTGGAGCAGGTTGACATTGTAAAGGAATTGGTTCCCTGAGAGGTCAGCTGGTGGCACTTACATGTCAAAAGCCAGGTGGGCATAAGAGATGCAATGAACAGCAACATCAGAATTGCAACTGAAGGGGTCCATTTTCAGAGAGTCACAGAGATGATAGATTGCCTTGTTTCTAAAGGAAAGATACATGGACAGTCAACAAAAGTATTGATTAACCTCTATAATGAAGCAGGTTAAGGACCCAGGAGCAAGATGGCGGAGGAGTAGGAGACCTGGATTTCGTCTCCTCTCAGGAATTCAGCTGGATAGGGATCAAACCATTCTGAACACCTACAAACTCAACAGGAGATTGAAGAAAAGAAGAGCAACAACTCTCTCATCAGAAAAGCGACCACTTTCTGGAAGCATCTTATCAATCCCTTTTTTAAAAAAAAACATTTTTATTTTTCATTTTTAGAGTTATATTCTATCCCTTAATAGTAGTTACCCATATTTTTGGCTTATATGTATAAGTTGTTCTCTCTT
>NW_028058406.1:0-398 GCF_054177405.1 Leptonychotes weddellii
CTGACTTTATCCATTTATCAAGGTTATTCCCTCTCTTCTAGACCTCATCACCTCACACAACACGGCTACTTATAACCACCAGGCAGGCTAAAAAAAACGAGCTGCCTGTACAAGCAACAAAGTCATTCCAAAATCAACTGGAAATGACCCTGTCTCCGTGTTGTGGGCACACAAAGCAAATCAAAAGGAAATGAGGCGGTGGGCGCCTGGGTGGCTCAGTTGGTTAAGCGACTGCCTTCGGCTCAGGTCATGATCCTGGAGTCCCGGGATCGAGTCCCGCATGGGGCTCCCTGCTCGGCAGGGAGTCTGCTTCTCCCTCTGACCCTCCTCCCTCTCATGCTCTCTGTCTCTCATTCTCTCTGTCTCAAATAAATAAATAAAATCTTTAAAAAAAAAAA
>NW_028058407.1:0-398 GCF_054177405.1 Leptonychotes weddellii
GCATGGAGCCCAACGTGGGGCTAGATATCCCAACCCTGGTATCATGACCTGAGCCAAAATCAGATGCTTAGCCAACTGAGCCACCCAGGTACCATGGGAAAAATAATTTTTTTTAAGTGTTTGAAGGAAGCTTAAGAACCATTTAGACCAATGATTTCATTTCACATGTGAGGAAAATGAGGCTAAAGAAGGTGACATTTTTTTTTTTTTTTTTTTTTTTAAAGATTTTATTTATTTATTTGACAGAGAGAGACACAGCGAGAGAGGGAACACAAGCAGGGGGAGTGGGAGAGGGAGAAGCAGGCTTCCCGCGGAGCAGGGAGCCCGATGCGGGGCTCGATCCCAGGACCCTGGGATCATGACCTGAGCCGAAGGCAGACGCTTAACGACTGAGCCAC
>NW_028058408.1:0-398 GCF_054177405.1 Leptonychotes weddellii
CATCTAAATGTTTATTAGGATCCCCAAGTATGGTGGCGTTTTCTGCACTATTTTTACACATATTTGTTTTTTCATTAGGAGTAAAGTCCACTGAGCTGCTTTGATTTTTGCAATTCCATCGATCTTTATGTTGTTTGTGTCCAAAACCTTCATCATAATTCCCTTTAGATTTGAAAAGTTGGTTAAAGTGAGGTTTACAGTATATTTGTCCATGAAGTGATGCATAATTTCCCAAACTGCCAAAAAGAAAAAAAAATGTTTAACATTCCATATATACACTGCAAATTCATAAGGAATTGGGTAACTATTTCAAGAATGAGTCAGAGATTCAGTGCAGTTAACTTACTGGCAATAGGAATGTGCTTATTAATTAAACATCCTTGTTAGATAATAGTTAC
>NW_028058409.1:0-398 GCF_054177405.1 Leptonychotes weddellii
ACAGTCCACCAGACTCCTTTAATTAAATATAGAATACTTAACGTTATTATTCATATCTTTGGGGAGACTGTACATTTTAATCATAATTACATGATAAATATTTCATGGTATATATCTTTGTCATATAATTAGGAATAAAAAATGTAATCTCAAAAAGATGCTAAATAATTCAAATGGCTGAGGATGTGATTAAAGCCATGATTGAAATATGGTCAGAAGTAACTCGAGGTCCTCAAGCATGATATCCCAAGAAACATGTCACAACCAGCTGTTTTCAAAAGTGCATTGAAATGGAAATGACCCAAAAGGAAAAAATTTTTATGGCTGTTTGGGGTAGAAACCTAAAGAACCTATCTAGCTCACATTAAAATCTGGCAAGAAATGTTTTAGCCAGTTTA
>NW_028058410.1:0-398 GCF_054177405.1 Leptonychotes weddellii
AATTTTTTTTTTTTTAAGATTTTTTATTTATTTGCGAGAGAGAGAATGAGAGACAGAGAGCATGAGAGGGAGGAGGGTCAGAGGGAGAAGCAGACTCCCTGCTGAGCAGGGAGCCTGATGTGGGACTCGATCCCGGGACTCCAGGATCATGACCTGAGCCGAAGGCAGTCGCTTAACCAACTGAGCCACCCAGGTGCCCACCATTATGAAAATTTTAAGAGCTAATACCTGATTTTTAATGCTATATGATTTAATGCTATGATTTAAATGCTATAGTCTCAAATGTGAATTTAGTGAAAATACTATGTAACTTTGTTTTGCTTCATGCTCCTAGATTTGAAGCACAAGATCAGAAGCTTTTAGATTCAAATACTAAGTTTTGCCTATCCTACCCAATC
>NW_028058411.1:0-398 GCF_054177405.1 Leptonychotes weddellii
CCCAAATAAAGAATCGTACATATGCATTGCCACAGACACAAAAATTAGCCCCACCTCATACAAAAAACTCCAAAAATATGTCAGTGTATACACGAATTTAAACTCAACAAAAAAGAAAGGATGCAAAGAACAAATTTCTAAAGCTCAAAACCAGAGTGCATTGCAATGAATTTAGTTATGAGAATAAAATATTCCTCGGGGGGCGCCTGGGTGGCTCAGTTGGTTAAGCGACTGCCTTCGGCTCAGGTCATGATCCTGGAGTCCCTGGATCGAGTCCCGCATCGGGCTCCCTGCTCGGCAGGGAGTCTGCTCCTCCCTCTGGCCCTCCTCCCTCTCATGCTCTCTGTCTCTCATTCTCTCTGTCTCAAATAAATAAATAAAATCTTTAAAAAAAAAAA
>NW_028058412.1:0-398 GCF_054177405.1 Leptonychotes weddellii
GAGCAGACTAGCCGTGGCGGGGGCTGGGGGGGCGGGAGCAAGGAAAGCTGCCACGGGGTGAGGGGCTCTACTGGGAGTGATGGAAATGTTCTGGAACAGAGAGCGGTGAAGGTGGCACATCAAGAGTGTACGGAACTGTTCACTTTAAATTATTTTTTTAAGGATTTTTATTTATTTACTGAGAGAGAGAATGATAGAGGATAGAGCATGAGAGGGAGGAGGGTCAGAGCGAGAAGCAGGCTCCCCGCTGAGCAGGGAGCCCGATGCGGGACTCGATCCCGGGACTCCAGGATCATGACCTGAGCCGAAGGCAGTCGCTCAACCAACTGAGCCACCCAGGCGCCCCGGAACTGTTCACTTTAAAATGGTTAATTTCATGTTACATGAATTCCACCTCC
>NW_028058413.1:0-398 GCF_054177405.1 Leptonychotes weddellii
ATAGAGATCTAAAAAGTTACCAAAGAGAAAAAGAAAACATTAATCTACAAAAGAATAAGAAGCAGGTAATCATCAAACATTTCACCATCAATAATAAATGCTAGAAAACAATAAAACAGAGCCTTCAAAATTCTTAGAAAATTATTTTGATTCTAGAATTCTATAAGTAATCAAATTCTCTGATTTGACTTGTGAATTCTTTTTTTTTTTTTTAAAGATTTTATTTATTTATTTGAGACAGAGAGAATGAGATACAGAGAGCATGAGAGGGAGGAGGGTCAGAGGGAGAAGCAGACTCCCCGCCGAGCAGGGAGCCCGATGCGGGACTCGATCCCGGGACTCCAGGATCATGACCTGAGCCGAAGGCAGTCGCCTAACCAACTGAGCCACCCAGGCGC
>NW_028058414.1:0-398 GCF_054177405.1 Leptonychotes weddellii
AACAGAGTTGTAGGGGCGCCTGGGTGGCTCAGTCGTTAAGTGTCTGCCTTCGGCTCAGGTCATGATCCCAGGGTCCTGGGATCGAGCCCCACATCGGGCTCCCTGCTCGGTGGAAAGCCCGCTTCTCCCTCTCCCACTGCCCCTGCTTGTGTTCCCTCTCTCACTGCCTCTCTCTGTCAAATAAATAAATAAAATCTTTAAAAAAAAAAAAATAAACAGAGTTGTATTTACTAGCATAGAAACGCCTCGAATCTACAGAAGTATATTGTGATGTTCACACTAAATGACCCTACTATGTGCATGTTTTAAATAAGTTACAGATAAATCTCACAAACATAACATTGAACAAATCAAGAGACACACATGAAGGAAGTATACACTGGATGAACTGTAGTTAC
>NW_028058415.1:0-398 GCF_054177405.1 Leptonychotes weddellii
TCTCAGGGAACCTAAAATAGGAAGATTTTTGGCACACAGGGTCAAATATTGCAAAGAGTTGAATAAGGTACCGATCCATAGAGAAACACTACCAAAAAGATTTTTTTAAATGGGAAGACACCCTACCTCCAATTTTTCTGGCCTCTGATTATTAATATTATCCTTCAAGAATATTATTTTATTAAAAAAACTTGTTTGTGGGCGCCTGGGTGGCTCAGTTGGTTAAGCGACTGCCTTCGGCTCAGGTCATGATCCTGGAGTCCCTGGATCGAGTCCCGCATCGGGCTCCCTGCTCGGCAGGGAGCCTGCTTCTGCCTCTGACCCTCCCCCCTCTCATGTGCTCTCTCTCTCTCTCTCATTCTCTCTGTCTCAAATAAATAAATAAATAAAATCTTTAA